>NC_035448.2:171815570-172021957 GCF_002127325.2 Helianthus annuus | reverse complement strand
ACACCACACCACAGCCACCACCGTCACCTCCTCCACCATCTACCTCCACCACCACAACCAACAACCACCACCGCCTTACACCACATCCAACAACACCACCGCAAACCCTAGCCGTTAACCACAACCAACAACCACCACCGATTTGGGGGTTTTGCTTCTATGGTGGCGGAGATGGATGCAGATGAAGATGAAGATGCAGATGAAGATGAAGATGAAGATGCTGGTGGCGGATGAAGATGATGGTGGCGGAGATGTTTGGGGTTTTGTTTGCAGATGAAAGATGAAGATGGTGGCGAGATGTTTGGGGTTTTGGGGGTTTTGTTTGCAGATGAAGATGAAGATGATGGTGGCGGAGATGTGGTGGTGGTGTCGGAGGTGGAGGTGGTGGCAGAGATGTGGGGTGTGAGGTGGTGGCGGAGATGCAGAGGGTGAGAAGAGAGAAGAGGGTCTGTGGAGGGTTCTGTGTTTTGAAGATGAGAAGAGGTTTGCAGACATATGGACAGGTCTGCGTGGGGAAAGAGGTGCGGGAAGACCTTTTTGGTGAGAAGTGCTTCTCGGAAACAAACACAAGCTGCTGACACATCATAAACGTCTGCGCGCGTCTGCGCGACGCAGACATAAGTGGCCAGAAGCACTTCTGGCCAAAAAACAAACACCACCTAGCATTTTTTATAAAAACAATAAAAAAAAGTTTTGAACTCTCTTTTAAAAAAAATCTATATTATGTGTTTCCCTCATCTAGTTTATATTTAAAGATCTTACTTTTATTAATTTTTAGTACTTTAAATGTGTTTATAAAATAATTAACAATTATTTTATTTAAAAAGTAATAATTTTTTTCTTTTTAAAATAGTGTTTATAGCCCTAACACATTAATCATTCAAACCATCCATGTAAGTGAACAAATAGACAATAGGTACTAAAATGATTTTATCAAACTATAAATTAACAATCTATATAAGTTCAAATTTAATTAGGAGTAAATTACGTTTTTGGCCCTGTGGTTATATCAGTTTTACTATATTAGCCCAAAATAAGAATTTTTAATGTATCTGCCCCCATGGTCCGTATATCTAACCATTTTGGCCCCTGAGTCTAACTCAACCCCAAACCCTAGTTAAGTGTTAATGAAATGACAACATTACCCTTTAACTAAAAAACAAAAATACCTATAAATATTAAAAAAAAAAAAAACAATGAGTTCATTTATCTTACTAAGACCCACCTTTTATCTTCTTCCCAACTTTACTTTTTCTCCTCTCTCTCACTCTAGAAAACCACCTGCAACCATGGCTACTCTCCCCCTTTCCTTGAGATCTGAGGTAAACAACAACACCACACAGGCCAACGTCGCCATCTTCCGACGGATTTGAGGAAAACAAGAAGCACCACGTCGGTCCATTTCTACTCCGCCACCATCTGGTCACACGACCTACACCCCGGTCCATTTCCACTCCGCCACCGTCGATGAAGATAAAAAGAGGTAATTATGCATTGATGCATTTGGAGGTTCAATTTGTTGGACAATTTCATCTTTATCAACAGTTTGATAGGTTTGATTTTAAAGTTTGGATCAGGGCTTGGTGGCAAGAACGATTTGATGTATGTTTTAACTTTTAAGTTTGAACGAGCTTTTGACCGGAGATTGGGTGTTGAAGGTTGTCCATTTTGGTGTTATCTATCCTGATTATCATGAATAAAGTGAAGTAAAATGTATGAATGATCTGATTTTGATACAAAGTGATTTATACTGTTAGTAACAGAATTGTTTAAAAGAGAATGATTAAATTATGTTTTTGCCATTGAATCCATCAAGAGCTTCCCTATTCTTGTGCGTACCTGGCTGGTTGAAGAAGATGATGGGGTATTAAATTGTATTTAATAGGTGTTTGATCTATAGAACAAGGATTTGATTTGATTCTTTCGTTAATTTGGATTTGATTTTGTTTGGATTTGATTTGATTCTTTCGTTAATTGGATTTGATTTTGTTTGTGGGTTTGTTTTTTAATCTGGATGGATATGGTTATTGGGTTTTGATCAAACATTATTGGTGTGGCAGTTGTGGAGATGGAGGTGATGGTCATCGACGGGGGACTGATGTGGTGTGGTCGGTGGCTGAAGTGTGGTGGTGGCTGAGGTGTGGCAGAGGTGTGGCTGAAGTGGTGTTAGTCGGAGGTGTATTGTTGCAGGTTGTGTTTTGCGGTGATGGGTGGTGGTGGTGTGGTGGTGGTGGTAGGAGAGAGAGAGTAGAGAGAAAGATGAGAGAGAGAGTGTGTGTGTGTTCTGTATATATGATAGTTATTGTTTCTTTTATATTTTATAAATCAGTAAAAATAAAGGGGGATGGGAAATTATAATTTTACCCATCATGTGCAAACCCATGTGACCAAGAATTAACCAGAGTTGGGGTTTGGTTAGAATTAGGGGCCAAAATGGTTAGATATTCGGACCATGGGGCAGATACAGTTAAAAATTCTTATTTGGGCTAATATAGTAAAAACTGACATAACCACAGGGGCCAAAAACGTAATTTACTCTTTAATTAGTGTAAGGAGTATGTTATAAAGAAGTTAAAAGTAGTTTAGGATTTCGATCGAAGTAAACACTTTTAAAAAATTTGCTTTTTAAATTAATATAAAAAACAAAAAATTTTGAAAAAAAACGTCTACAATATTTTTTTACACTTTTTAATTTGTTTTGTAACAAAAGAATACTTTTTAAAAATATGGCATGTATAGGGGTTAAATATGATAAGTTTAAATGTAATTTTATAGAAATGGGGGGTATGAAAAAGTAACAAGAGGGGGTACATTTAGTAGCCACCCTTTTTTAAACAACTTTTTGATTTATTGACTTTTGCAAAAGTCAGTATGGACTAACTTATTGACTTTTTCCACTCACATACACCCTCATGCCAAACATCATTTTGAAGCTTATAACTTTTCAAAAAATCAATAAGTCAATAAGTTGTTTCAATAAAGTTTAGCCAAACATGCCCTAAAATGTTTTATGTGAGAATAGAGGTGGACAAAAAACCCGGAACCGGAACCGAGTAATTAAAAAACCGGTTTTTTAGTACCCGGAACCGTACCTAACCCTACCCACTGGGTACGCATCGGGTATAGATTTTTATGTAAAAAATCGTACCCGGAATCGGACCCCGATTTATACCGGTTTGTACCCCGATTTTTTTTTATACCCGGAACCGGTTTGTACCCGTAACCGGTTTTTTATATCCGGAACCGGGTTTTCCGAATACCCGAATACATGTTCATGTTAATTGGTACATGTTTTTATTTTTTATAGTTTAATAACGAAATGTTGTGGTTTTTAGTTATCATATTAATTTGTTTTAGCCGATCTTAGTTTTATTTTTGTAGTAGACTTCATTAAATGTTCATTCTTAAAAGCATGTTTTGTTTGCAATATAAATAAAAATTAAGCCATCTTAGAAGCAAACTTTGTTTTGCAACATAAAATAAAAGCTATCAGAGATTCAGAAGAGTTTGGATATGAATTGCAAGGTCTTAAGAGACCAAGAGACCAAAAAGTAGTAATAGGGTGATATATAAGTGCATTATCTGTCAAGAAAAAGTGTTGTATGAACATGCAATAGTGGTGGAAATTCATACAACACTACAAATTGAGCCTGCCCCAAAACCGTTTTTTTAGTACTTGTATCGGGTTTTTTTCAATTCGCGAATACCTGCCCGGTTTTTGAAGAACTGATTCCATACCCGACCTGAAACCGGGTATACCGGGTATGGTTTTTTATGCTAGGAACCAGAAACCGGTTCTTTCAACACCCGGTATAAGTAATAACCTGTGACGCTGCGCATTTTCATACTTTTTTATTTAGAAAGTGTATTCGTATTTTCTTTTCAATCTAGTAATCCAGGCTTTGATCATAATGAAATTCTATTTTATACATCTACGTGTTACCATACTTGTATTATTCGCAAAAATCTTGAATGCATATTTATACGCGAAACTGATACTTACAATACTTGTATTTATAACTATACACGCTTTATACTTATTTTAATGCATTGTTTCATTTTAATATACTTAAGCGAGTTAAAATACAAGAAAATGGCATAAAATAGCCTAGTTACAAAGTGCAAGGACTAAAACTAAGCAAAACCAAAAGCTTTTCCACCTCCTTTCTCCTCCAATCACCATCCACCATTTTTAAGTCAATCATATTTCACCCTTCTTTACTTCCTTTCTCCTCCAATCACCTTCACCTTCATTAACTCCCAAACCCTGATCCCCACTTATAAATACAAGCCTCCACCACCTCCTAAACACTTTCCAAACAGTAATCTACTCCCAAACTCTCTAATCCTCTCAAGAATTCCAAGCAAGGAATAATACTTTCAAGTGTTCTAAGTGAGTTTTCACTCACTTTTCTTCACCTTTCTTCTTCTAATCTTCTTTCAAACTACTTGGGCAACCTCTAGGAAGGTTTCCACAAGATTGTCATAGCAAAACTAAGGTGGAACCTCACCATATTTGAGGTCCAAAGTAGCATAAAATTCTGCTCTAATTTATCTTTTTGTTTCTTGTATATAATGCTTAAAACTTAATGGAATCTTGTACCCACCTTGCTGCCAACTAAGCTTTATAGTTGTGGGTTTGTGTGTGTGGTTGATTTTCACCAAGAAATAAGGTTCAAGACCTCTTTAAATTCTTCCCAAAATGTTCTACGTTTTGAAACCATCCAAGCTTCCAACCTTCAATGTTGGAAGACGTGTGCACAGTGGCGAAGCTTGAGATTTCCGACCGTTGGGGTCAAAAACGTATATACCCAAAAGTTTCTATAAAACGGGGGGTCGAAAACGTATATACCCAAAAATTTCTATACGAAAACTACATACTCTCCACTACTGAGCGAAAAGTTCGGGGGGTCGGTCGCCCCCCTCCCGCCCCCACTATCCTTCGCCCATGCGTGTTGTAACACCCTTAAATTTTTCACTTGTTTTTAATGAAAAATACACCATTTCTATTAAAATATAGGTTAAGTAACATGACATTCATTAACGTAGTTCATAAGTATGTCAACCCTAGTCAATTTACGTCTAAGTTAAACATTTCAAAAGTGGTTTAACAAGTGTTTACAAACCATACACAAGCACTACTAAAGATTTAAAAACATTGCGGAAGCTTCAAATGTAGTGTTCGGTTCTTCATTATCCGCTCGACCGCCATCCGTAAGATTCAAATCATCACCTAGGGTCAATACCACTAAAATGTTAGTTTTGACATTAGTACATAATGTATAGATGCAAGATCCAACATCAAAGTATATAAAAAAAAAGTTACAAATTTTCTAAGTTCCACCGTAACTTACGGTGTCACCGTAAGTTACGGTAGGTTCTGGGAATTTTTGGTTCACCGTAAACCAGAAGAAACGCACCGTAAGGCTTTGGCACCCACCGTAAGTTACGGTACCACCGTAACTTACGGTAGTACCTGGAATTCTATATTTTGTTTGAGTTGTTCATTTTACTTAAACCCAAATCTCGGATTTTCCCTTTTTAGACATACCAATACTTTAATTTCCCGTAATTCTATTATGTTATTTTATTAACCAATAACAAGATCAATCGATCATAATACGGAGCATCTTCCGTGCCTTAAATGATTATTCGACCCGTTTGGCTCGTCTAAGGAATTCCTCCTTTGTGACGACTACCAACGAGTTCCAACCAATTCGATCTATTATTCCATATAGCAACATCACTACTTAAATTCAAAACAACCCTTGTTCAGAAATCCAATTTACGCATTTAATAATCATCAAATCTACTCATGTAACGGGTCCAGTTACATACCTTTAAAGCAAGCCCTTCAAACGTGCGTCTACACCGGTTTGCCCGCTCGATGCCCCGGCTTCCTTTCCTATAGAGTTCAATCACTTTAGGTTTAGAACTCTTTGTTTCACATACATAACGCACATTTCGTCATACATCATAATTATGCGTTTTTAACTTAATAATTCGGTTTTAAGCCTTCTTTGAGGCATTTCAACAAACACTATATGGGCAGAATTTCATGCCCTTCATATTCAAGTTCATAGCTTACTATTTAGCTAACTCAACATCAATAAAGCTCTCATATAGCATGTAAACGTCATACTTTTCTGAAATTACTTTCTATGATCAAATTACACTAGAATAATCATTCTAAACCCTAGTGTTCATCTTCGTCTTGTAAAACCCACAACCCACCTTCAAGGTGTTCATGGAATTTCCTGAATTTGGACATGATTTCACATGTAGTTGTTTGGGTTTCACTTCTAGACACTATGTCATCCCTAATCTAACCGAATAACACACATGCAACATCTAGTTTCAGATTTTCCAAAATCATGAGAATTTCAAACGAAGAATTAACACGAATTTTTTACATACCTTGTAACCCTCTTGTGATGAGGATCACTAATCTATGTATAGAATTCGCTTTTGATCAGATTTGAGCCTTCAATTTGATTGTTTTGTGAGGTTAGGGTTTTTGGAATGGGGATGTCGCCCCCTGCTTCTTCTTGATCGACCAACACTTCAATTTTTGGAGTGTTTGGTTTATTATTTTTTTTATTTGTTCCATCTAATTAAGTTTCAGATTTAACAACTAAGGTCCCTCTATTTTGTTCCACATCTAGTTTGGTAGCTTTTAATCACCTTCTAAGCTATTTTTAGACTAGTTAACTAACTAGGTTAGAATTCCTAGTTAGTAAACTCCCATTTATTTACTCTTTATAATTATGATATAATGTTTTATATTTTTTCGGGGTGTTACAAGTCCACCCCCCTTAAAAAGGGTTTCGTCCCCGAAACCGAAGTACGTACCAAATAATGTAGGGTGGAGACGTCGCATCTCCTCTTCGGATTCCCATGTAGTGTCCGAACCTTTTCTGTGTTCCCATTTGACCTTGACTTGATAAATCACCTTGTTCCTCAGACTTTTCTCTTTACGATCTAAATCACAATTGGTTTTACTGCATAGTTGAGACTGTTGTCCACCTCGATATCATCGTAGTGGATATGAGCAGTTTCGTCGGCCAAACATTTCCGGAGATGTAACACATGGAATGTGCTATGAATCCCACTCAACTCTTCGGGTAATTCAAGACGATAAGCTACTTTACCAACCCGTTCAGTGATTCTGAATGGCCCAATAAATCTCGGGCTTAGTTTCCCCCTTTTTCTGAATCTAATAATGCCCTTCCAAGGAGAAACTTTTAGCATAACCATGTCGCCAACCTGAAATTCAATTGGCCTATTCCTTTTATCCGCATATGCCTTTTGCCTGTCTTGAGCCGCTTTCAAGTGTGCCCGAACTATGTCGATTTTCTCATTCGTAGTTTGGATTATATCAGTAGGTGCTAACCCTCGTGGACCCACTTCTCCCCAACACACTGGAGTTCGACATCTTCTGCCATATAATAGTTCATACGGGGCCATCTTAATGCTCGCGTGATAACTATTGTTATATGCAAATTCAACCAAGGGTAGATGGACATCCCAACTACCTCCGAAGTCAATAATGCAAGCCCGCAGCATATCTCCCAACGTTTGTATTGTTCTTTCACTCTGTCCATCCGTTTGAGGATGGTACGCATTGCTGATGAACAACTTGGTTCCCATTTGCTCTTGGAAGTCCCGCCAGAAATTTGAAGTAAACCGGGTATCCCTATCAGACACGATGGATACCGGCACTCCATGACGTGCTATTATTTCATTAGTGTAAATTTCTGACATCTTTTCTGACGTATAAGTCTCACGAATCGGAATGAAGTGAGCACTTTTCGTCAGTCTATCCACCACTACCAATATGGCATCGAAACCACGATTCGTCTTAGGAAACTTGGTTAATAGGTCCATTGTGATATGTTCCCATTTCCAAACCGGAATTTCTAACGGTTGTAGTTTGCCGTATGGTTTCTGGTGTTCCGCCTTGACTTGTAAACATGTCAAGCATTTTTTCCACATGCCTCACTCACCACATCCCTCTTCATTCCAGGCCACCAATAGTTTTGTTTCAAGTCATTATACATCTTGGTCGCACCCGGATGAATTGAATAACGGGATTTATGAGCTTCATTAAGTAGAAGCGCCTTCACTCCACAGGTATGTGGGACCCATATCCTTCCGGATCGAGTCTTCAACCCGTTATTCCCATCTGACAAATCTTTCAACTGACCTATAGTTCTTTCTTTCTTCCAATTCTCTTCTTTCATTGCTTCTAATTGCGCCTCTCGAATACGTTCAAGTATACCCGAGGTCACCACCTGTTGCATCGATCTAACTCGTATTGGGACATAGTCCGCTTTTCTGCTCAGAGCGTCCGCCACCACATTAGCCCTTCCGGGGTGATAATGTATTTCACAATCATAGTCTTTCACCGTTTCCAGCCATCGCCTTTGTCGCATATTTAACTCCTTCTGATCGAAGAAGCATTTCAAGCTTTTGTGGTCGGTGTATATGGTGCACTTTACCCCATATAAGTAATGCTTCCATATTTTTAGTGCGAATACCACCGCTGCCAACTCGAGATCGTGCGTGGGATATTTCTTCTCATGTATCTTCAACTGTCTCGAGGCATAGGCTATTACCTTGTCCCGTTGCATCAACACGCAACCTAGCCCTGATAATGAAGCATCCGAATAAACCACCATGTCTTCAACTCCGTCCGGCAATGTCAATACCGGAGCTTGAGTTAATTTTTCCTTTAGCGTTTGAAACGCTTTTTCTTGATCGACACCCCAAATGAACTTTTCTTTCTTTCGCGTTAGCTTTGTTAGCGGTGACGCAATCTTGGAGAAATCTTTAATGAATCTCCTATAGTATCCCGCGAGCCCCAAGAAACTTCTAATTTCCGAAGGGTTCTTCGGGGGATTCCACTTTGACACAGCCTCGATCTTGGACGGATCTACCAATATTCCGTCGGCGCTTATGACATGGCCAAGAAATTGTACCTCTCGTAGCCAAAAGGCACATTTAGAGAATTTTGCGTATAACCTCTCTCTCCTAAGTGTCTCCAATACCTCTTGTAAATGATGTGCATGCTCCGCTTCACTCTTCGAATACACCAAAATGTCATCGATAAATACGATGACCGACTTATCCAACATTGGTTTGCAAACCCGGTTCATGAGGTCCATGAAGGCCGCGGGTGCACTCGTCAGCCCAAATGACATTACAAGAAATTCGTAATGCCCGTATCTCGTACGGAAAGCCGTCTTTGGCACATCTTCTTCTTTGACCTTTAATTGGTGATACCCCGATCTAAGGTCGATTTTTGAAAACCAGTTCGCACCTTGTAGTTGGTCGAATAAATCATCTATCCTCGGGAGCGGGTATCGGTTCTTTACCGTGAGTTTGTTTAACTCCCGGTAACCGATACACATGCGCATGCTCCCGTCTTTCTTTCTCACAAACAATACCGGTGCGCCCCAAGGTGACACACTCGGCCTTATGAATCCCTTATCAAGCAAGTCTTGAATTTGGGACATTAGCTCTTGTAATTCCGACGGTGCGAGTCGGTACGGGGCTTTTGCTACGGGTTTCGCGCCCGGAATCAATTCGATCCCGAACTCTACTTCCCGTTCAGGCGGTATCCCCGGTAAGTCCTCCGGAAACACATCTTCATAATCTCGCACTACCGCTACCTCTCCAATCTTTCGTGATTCTTTTTCGAGCTCATTAGCGTATATTATGAATGCTTTGCATCCCCGCTTCATAAGCTTGTGAGCTTCCAACATTGACCATACTATAGGGTTGCCTCCTTTTTCGCCATAAATGGTGACATGTTTCCCGCTCGGAGATGTTAGTTTTATCTCTTTACGAAAACACACTACCTTTGCATGGTATTGAGATAGCCAATCCATCCTAACGACTACTTGAAATTCTCCCATTGACATCGGGATCAGGTTTATCAAATATTCTTCGTCGTTAATGCTCAGTTTACAGTTTTTACATACATCACAAACAATAAAGCTTTTGTTATTACCTATCTCTACTTCTAAGGGCACAGGTAATTTTGTTAGAACAAATGAAGGATGTCGAATAAATCCATATGATACAAAGGATTTATTCGCACCCGTATCAAACAACACGTGTGTAGGAATTGAATTTACAGCAAATATACCTGAGACCACGTCAGGTTCAACCTTTGCTTCTGCGGCGGTTAGTTGAAAAGATCTTGCCTTTGCTTTCGGGGCTTCACCCTTCGGTTCATGCCCATCCTTCTTTCCAACCAGTTCTGGGTATTCCGACTTCTTGTGACCCGTTCGATAACAATTGTAGCAAACCGTCACTTTCTCCGAACACGATATAGCCATATGTCCCGTTTTCTTGCATATAGGACAGGGCTTATCCTTGTAACGACATTCGCCTTTATGACCCTTCCCGCAGATCATGCAACTTGGCGACCCGCCTTTCGTATCAGATTTCTTTGCGCTTTCGTTTGTTCGTGCCTTCTTAGTAGGGCTTGGGTTTGCATCTTGTGCTCTCCGTTCACCCCTTTCGATGCTCTTTTTCAGTTCAATCTCCCTTTCCCGAGCAGCATTTATAATCTCGGTAAGGGTCTCGTATTTGGAAGGGGTGAAAAATTCCCTATATTCGGCACTCAACATGTTATGATAGTAGTATATCTTTTGTTCTTCGTTTGTCACTAGATCGTCACAAAACTTCATCTTATCCATAAACGTTGCCCTAATCTTGTCTATGGTCTCATTTTTGTGCCTAAGTTGCATGAACTCTTCCTTGATTTTATTCATAACCGCTTTGGGACTATGATGCTTAAGAAATGGCGTCTTGAA
The DNA here is from genome assembly GCF_002127325.2 of Helianthus annuus. Taxonomy (NCBI): domain Eukaryota; kingdom Viridiplantae; phylum Streptophyta; class Magnoliopsida; order Asterales; family Asteraceae; genus Helianthus; species Helianthus annuus. The sequence goes on along the minus strand of NC_035448.2, from coordinate 172,011,131 downwards.
TTCTTCCCAAGTCATGACCTTAGCAGCTTCAATACCGATCTCTCTCTTTTTGTTATCCCACCAATCTTTCGCTTGACTTCTTAGTTGACCCGTACCATAGGCTACATAGTCATCTACGTCACAATGGGTCCTCTCGAATACCCCTTCGATATCACTTAGCCATCTTTGGCACACTATTGGGTCAACCTCCCCATTATATATTGGTGGTTTACAAGCCATGAATTCCTTGTATGAACAAGGCTTTCGTCCTCCATGCTTTTCCTTTGCTAATTTTGAATCATCTTCTAATTTCTTGATTCTATCTTCTACCATTGATAAAACTTTGTTTTGAATTTTATCAATAAAGCCTGACAGACTGTTTTCGATCGCCTTTCCAACTTCTTCGGCAATCACTTCCCTCATTTGTTTGGCGACTCTTGGCACCGCATCATCATTACCTTCATCTGCCATCTCTATTTCTGAAATGTTTACATAAGTTGTTAAACATTCCATTTATAACACATGCTTTACTTGTTTGATTCAATTAAGTTCATAACTTGATTTAATCGTTCTTGCTTTGTTTCCATCAAGTTCACAACTTGATTTGATCGTTCTTGCTTTGATTCAATCAAGTTCACAACTTGATTTAATCGTTCTTGCTTTGATTCAATCAAGTTCACAACTTGATTTAATCGTTCTTGCTTTGATTCAATCAAGTTCACAACTTGATTTAATCGTTCTTGCTTTGATTCAATCAAGTTCACAACTTGATTTAATCGTTCTTGCTTTTTGCATTTCTTGTATTTGAATGAGCTTACTCGCTCTTTTCATGCATATTTGTTCATTTCTCATTCTTTACGTAATATATAATTTATTAACAGAAGTTAATTCTTACCGGACGGTCGATCAAGCTTGAACCGAACACTTTGTAGACAACCTTAGGCTCTGATGTAACATTTGTGCTTGTACTCATCATGAACAGTTCAATTATCAATAAAATAATGTTATTTGATCCCAATGTTTGTTTCATTGTGTTTCACAATTTTCATGTTTTGACTTTTATTCAATTCCAAACTCTACATCACTTTCTGGAGAGTTATACGCTAACTAGTGCGTAAACGTACTCAGTTTAATGCGACAAATACTCCGGAACATCAACATATACTCAACATACCTTAAATAACCTTTACATAACTTGGAAATAAGTTTTGAAGGCTTTGGTATAGCAAAAACAAGTTAATTCGCTTACAGGGACTAAACTTGACAAACTGCGAAAGTATGCCAATTTGAACTGTAACGAACATTCCGGAACATGTCCATAAGTTAAACATACCATAAATATCCTTTACATAGCTTAGAAATAGGCTTTGAGGGGTTTGGTATGCTAAAACAAACTTTTGGATCATTCAGGGACTAAAAGTGTCAAAAAGTGCACAAGTTTGCACTTTCGCGCATAACTTACGTTCTAAATACATCCGGACATCCAAAAATTTATGTAAGCATCCTTATATTATGCCTTAGTGTTTGGCATGAGAAAAATCCATTCGTCGCGTCATTTGGATCGTCTTTCACGCTTATGCGCATTCCGTCGTAATTAAGCGAACATCGCGATCGTACGGCCAAACGAACCGACATCCGACATATTTTTGGGCATGTTTCATGTCCACCATGTTTAGGCATCATTTTTGGGCCTTAAAGGTGACTTTACAGGTCTTAAAGGGGCTGGAAATAGCTTAAAAACGCAACAGGGGCTGAATACGTAAATTCTGCAAGTGGTGCAGATCAGACGGGGCTAGGCGACCCGCGTAAGACCTGCACCCACTTTCACGCGGGCCGCGTGAACATGTCTGACAGCAGATTCTGCATTTAATGCAGAATCTGGCCTTTCGTTCGATCAAAGGGCGATGCCTTTTCACCCAAATGAAGGGCCAAGGGTCAAGTACACTGAATCTAACCCCTGGACACGTGTACGCACGAGATCAAAGCACGTTATTCGATAAAACGATCCTAACGGTTCCACCTTTCCTATAAATACCCCCCCCCCTTTTTGTGTAAAAACCCACAAATCAGATCTAAATGCTCTAAGTTGATGCTTTTGCTTCATACCTGAGCTATTGGATCTTGATTAGCACTCGGGGACCCTCCGTAAGTCTTCTTTCGCTCTTTTATTCGCTTTTCGAGTCCGAAAGTCAACGTTTTGTTGACTTTCTGCATTGACCAGCCTATGGTCGATGCGAAGTTCATGGAACTTCATAACGTGAGCGTGATCACGATGGTTATGGTCCATAGTGACCATCCCTACTGATCACCACGTTATCTAGGCTCAGTGACGAGTCGTAGTTTCGGCCAAAAGGTGCATTCTTGCATATTTTGTAACCAAACTACTCGTGGGCATCAAAGCCGTTTGTTTTGATGTCAAACCTGTTTCTAAACTTAGTTAAGCATGTTCTAACATGCTTAGCTCGTCACTTTTAGTTTAGTGCTTATATAGGGTCGTAAGGTAAGCGATCTAAACCATCGCTTATGCTTTCGAACCCGACCCATTTGGTCGGTCATTAGGACCTGACCAAACATATTAGGTGACCATAGCTATAACCTTCCGAGGTTATAGCTTGTGGTCGCAATGTTAGGCGTTCCGAACGCGTTCTACGCGAACGACGCGTTAGGGTAGCGTAAGCTACCTGAACGGGTCGTGATGGACCGTAAGCACTTAGGTTAAGTTTCATTTTAGTATGTAGGTTTTGTTAAACCATATTACACGAGTCTCCATACTCGTTTGGTTTACGAACCCGCGTACTGTCCGATCCCTCCGATTTGGTCCGGTATATTAACATAGCTACCTATTAGGTGCCGTTGATATTCCGTGACCTCTAGCATTATCTGGTTATTACACAAGAACTCCAAAGCAATCTCAGGTGAGTACATTGAACCCCTCTTTTACTGTTTTCCAAACTGTTTTGGGGTGAAACACATGTGCCTATCTGTTACTTTCATGCTTTCCATGTTTCACATCGTATATCTGCTATGCTCATTAGTACATTATAGTACATGATTTCATTTCATTTTATGCTATGTATGCCCATTGTGTGCGTACTTAGTACATTGATTTACATAACATTTTTGCTGCATATGTTTACTCAGCATATGGGCACCCTCGATTTACATGAACATTTTCTGTTGCATATGTTTACTCAGCATATGGACACATTGATTTACATGAACATTTCTGTTGCATATGTTTACTCAGCATATGGACACATTGATTTACATAAACATTTCTGTTGCATATGTTTACTCAGCATATGGACACATTGATTTACATAAACATTTCTGTTGCATATGTTTACTCAGCATATGGACACATTGATTTACATAAACATTTCTGCTGCATATGTTTACTCAGCATATGGGCACATGCCTTCATTTTGTTATGACATTTGGTTTGTTTAACATGGGACAATACATTCATTAACATTAGCTACGCCGTTCGTTAGTAGGTATTGGTACCATAGGAATTGACAACTCCCATTCCTGAAGTCCTGGGTTTGATAGGACTGGAAGGAATGACCGAATTCGATATACATAACTTAGATAAACCTTTAATTTGTTTAAGGGTTTATCGCCGCAGTCTCAAGGCTTGGATGTATGCATAGTTTACAATACCACATAAATGTTAATATCAATAGAGCATGCATTTCCCGCAGAACATAACGCTGATTTAAACCACGTTTTACTTCAACGACTTGTTTTGTGCATATGGTTTAAGTTGATACATTTCGCTTACCATACAGGATACATTTTGGGATTACACATTACATGACTTACATTGAACATAAACACGTCGACATTGACATACACATTTGGTGGTTTACATTCGAACATAAACATTTGACATGGTTTACAATAATACTTGACATTTGATTTACACATGAACAATTTACATGGTGGATTGGTTTGGGTAAATGATTTAAGTAACGTGGCATATGTAATATGATACAAACATGGTGGATACGCCGCTGGTACTTCCTATATATAAATGTTTGTATAATGTTACATATCGTGGCGTTATCTAAGTCATTTCAGTTTAGACACATTACATTTTACATAAATAACATATTCTTCACAAGACATTATTTTCACAAACAACTTATCTTATTCAACTCATTTTACTTGGTTATTCGTTTAACCTTGCACTTATCTATACATATCGTTTGATGTTATCGTTTTTCAAATGGTTTACAAAGCAAAACAAATTACAAGGTTCATGACTGACTGTTATTAAACATTCTTTAAAACTCAAGTCATGAACCCCATTTTCACAAAACCTATGTATCTCACAGGCATTTTTATGCTGACGTACCTACTTTCACATGTGTTTTCAGGAGCTATTCCATAGGATGATGATCATGACACTAGGGCGGACCTGTGCCTTAGAGCCTAAAAACGAAGCTAGACTAGTTTAATCATGTTATAAACTTTGTATTTTCCTGTTTTGAAACAATGGAACACTCTTATCAATAAATAAAATGTAACTTTAATTTCCATGGTTGTATAACAATTAATTCTGTCCACGACACTCCCCGGCGTTTCCGCCGCGGTTGCATGTTATACGCGGCCGGGGTGTGACAGAAGAGTTGGTATCAGAGCCATTGGTTATAGGGAATTAGGTTATTAGTAATGCTTTGACCTAGACTATAACTTTCTAGGACCCTAACACAAGTTATCTTGTGTTTAGAGTTTAAAACATGCACATCACCTATCCTTAGGTGATAACCACAACGGGAACTTCGGTTCCGAATCCGCTTTGAAAATTAATCATCTGTTCTAGGATGATTGATTACTAGGTTTTGAACCCTCTATTATAAGGTTTTGAACCCCTTTGGATTTTCAAAAATCCCGTCAAAGTGTTGGGTTAATAGTGTGAACACGTGCGAACTGGAAGGGTGAATGCCTGTACCCTGAGTTTTCTGTCTAAGGCTAGAGTGTTCGTACAAATCCACATAATCGGACCAGTCACTCTTACCTGGGAACTCTTGGGGTGAGTGTTCACTTATAGGCGAGCATGTCTTCGCGATACACTAATCCTGACCCATTTACTTTGACTAGACATTTCACGTCGCTTATTTGCTTTGCGATGCATAACCGCCATCTTTGCTTTTGATTGCTTTTGCTTCATCTCATTCTCTTCATCCAATCATCTCACTCGTTTCATTTCATGTTTTTCTCTTCTAGAATGCCTCCTCGACGCGACAACCAGATAGCTACTGCCGAGCTGGCGGAGATCATTGCGCAGCAGATGGCTGCTCAATTTCCGCATCTCTTTGCTCAATGGAACCAGGCCAACAACAACAATGGTACATGCAAATACAAGGATTTTAACTCGGCTAAGCCACTCAAGTTTAGTGGTTCTGAGGGAGCAACTGGGCTTCTTCAGTGGTTCGAGAGCATCGAGAACACTTTTCGCCATGTGCAGTGTCCGGATAATCGCAAAGTCGAGTTTTCTTCAAGCGTGTTTCAGAAGAGGGCTCTAACATGGTGGAATGGGGTTATGAGAGATCAAGGTGCAGAAGTTGCTCTAGCTCAGACATGGGCTCAACTGAGAGCTCTTATGATGAGGGAGTTTTGTCCTCGTCATGAGCAACGAGCGTTGGAGAAAGAATTTGATGTATTGAAGCAAGATAGTGGCGAGCACAGGGCTTATACAGATAGGTTTGAGGAGCTGAGTCTTCTTTGCCCGACTATGGTTACCCCACTCGATAAGGCCATCGAAAGATACATCGACGGCCTACCTGACTCAGTACAAGACATTCTCACAGGTAGCAACCCTACCACACTCCGTCAGGCAATCGAGTTATCGGCGACGTTGACTGAGTCGCAGATCCGAAAGAATAAACTACACAGGAAGGGTGACAAGGGCAAGAAGCAGTCGGCTGACAAGGAGGATAGTAAGAAAGGTCAGAACAAGAATGGAAAAGATTCTGGTTCATCAAAGAGGTCAAGGAAGCGTAAGGCTTCCCAAAATTTTGCTGTCACTGCCCAAGCAAACCAGGCAGCTCCCAACCAGCCTCCAGCAAAGAAACCCTACTCAGGAAGTGCACCTTTGTGCAATCGATGCAACAGTCACCACCAACCACAATATCAGTGCCGTTTCTGTACTAACTGTGGGAAGTCGGGTCATCTTGCCGATGTTTGTCGGTTTGCTCAGAATCACGCAGTCCAGAACCCTGCTCAACAGGTTGCTCAACAACAGGGTCAGGCTGCACGACCAAACTACCCACCAGGTGCTTGTTATAACTGTGGGGATCTGACCCACTACAGAAATCGGTGTCCAAGACTAGTCAACCAGAACCAAAATGCAAACCAGAATCCGGCACCGGCTCGAGGTCGAGTCTTTAACATGAATGCACAAGAAGCACAAGCAGACAACGAGGTGGTGAACGGTACGTTCTTTATTAATAATCAGCCAGCATCTGTTCTTTTTGATTCGGGTGCCGACAAGAGCTTTGTGTCATTGTCTTTTGAGACAATGCTTCGCGTGTCTAGAACGAAACTAGGTAAACCTTTGACAGTAGAGGTTGCCAGTGGTGAACCCATTGTTCTTAATTCTGTTCTGCGCAATTGCCAGTTGAATCTTAACGACCATATTTTTCCTATTGACCTCACGCCAATGCAACTTGGAAGCTTCGACGTTATAGTGGGAATGGATTGGTTATCCAAGCATCGCGCAGAGATAGTTTGTTCTGAGAAGATTGTTCGTGTGCCGCTGTCTACAGGCGAGATCCTACAGGTTCGTGGTGAGAAGCCTGCCGGTGGTCTCAAACTCATGTCTTGTTTTAAGGCACGGAAGTATCTACGAAAGCACTATGTGGCTTTCTTAGCACATGTTACAGCAGATAAAGGCAAGGGTAAGTCTATTTCAGATATTCCTGTCGTTCGGGATTATTCCGAAGTATTCCCTGAAGATTTACCTGGTCTACCTCCAGCACGCCAAGTCGAGTTCCGTATTGATCTCGTACCTGGTGCAAATCCCATTGCCAGAGCTCCATATCGTCTTGCACCGTCTGAGATGCAAGAGTTATCTAAGCAGCTGCAGGAACTCTCCGACAAAGGTTTTATCCGTCCTAGCTTTTCACCTTGGGGTGCTCCCGTTCTCTTTGTAAAGAAGAAGGATGGATCTTTTAGGATGTGTATCGATTATCGTGAGCTTAACAAGCTTACCATCAAAAATCGATATCCCCTACCTCGCATTGATGATCTCTTCGATCAATTGCAAGGTGCATCTTACTTTTCAAAGATTCGATCTACGATCTGGATATCATCAGCTTCGTGTACATGAAGAAGACATTCCCAAGACAGCGTTCCGTACTCGTTATGGACATTATGAGTTCACAGTCATGCCATTCGGTTTGACTAATGCTCCTGCTGTTTTCATGGACTTAATGAATAGGGTCTGCAAACCTTACTTGGATAAGTTCATCATCGTTTTCATTGACGACATTTTGATATATTCTAAGACGCGAGCTGATCATGAGCAACATCTTCGTCTTACATTGGAACTCCTAAAGAAAGAACAACTTTTCGCCAAATTCTCCAAGTGTGAATTCTGGCTTAAAGAGGTTCAATTCTTAGGACATATTGTCAACGAACAAGGTATTCATGTAGATCCCTCCAAGATCAGTGCGATTAAGGATTGGGATACACCTACTACCCCTACTGAAGTTCGTTCTTTTCTTGGTCTAGCGGGTTATTACCGCCGCTTCATAGAAATTTCTCGAAGATTACAGTTCCTCTAACTGCTCTAACTCAGAAGAACAAGCCGTTTGACTGGGGAAGCAAACAAGAGGAAGCGTTTCAGACTTTGAAACAAAAGCTTTGCGACGCGCCTGTCCTAACATTGCCTGAGGGCAATGATGATTTCGTCGTTTATTGCGACGCATCTAAATTAGGCCTTGGCTGCGTCCTGATGCAAAGAAACAAAGTCATAGCATACGCATCAAGGCAGTTAAAGATTCATGAGAAGAACTACACCACTCATGATCTAGAGTTGGGTGCAGTTGTCTTCGCTCTCAAAATCTGGAGACACTACTTGTATGGTACAAAATGTGTGGTTTTCACAGACCACAAAAGTCTTCAACACATCTTCAATCAGAAAGAACTTAACATGAGGCAAAGACGTTGGGTTGAACTTCTAAACGACTACGACTGCGAAATTCGCTACCATCCTGGTAAGGCGAATATCGTAGCCGATGCATTAAGTCGCAAGGAACGTACTAAGCTTCATTGTGTACGTGTCCAATCCATTATTCAAACCGATATACAAGCACGTATTTCTCAGGTTCAACAAGCTTGTGTTTCACAAGGTTTAATGGATAAGGAATTCCCTTATCACATAACACCTGCTCTTGAATTGAAAGACAATGGATCGTACTATTTCATGGACCGTTTGTGGGTCCCAAGCCAAGATGATCTTCGTACCTTGCTTATGGATGAAGCCCATAAGTCTCGTTATTCTATTCATCCTGGCTCGGATAAGATGTATAAGGATCTTCGTATTCAGTATTGGTGGCCTGGTATGAAAAAGGACATTGCCTTATACGTATCCAAATGCCTTACTTGTCTTAAGGTTAAGGCTGAACATCAGCGTCCTTCTGGCTTATTGGAACAACCAGAGATCCCAGTTTGGAAATGGGAAAACATTACTATGGATCTCATTACTAAACTCCCGCGCACAAAGAAAGGTCACGATGCCATCTGGGTAGTCGTTGATCGTCTTACCAAGTCAGCACATTTCTTGCCAATCCGTGAGGATTATTCAGCTGACAGACTTGCTCAAATCTACGTAGATGAAATTGTAGCTAGACATGGTGTTCCTTTGAGCATCATTTCTGACAGAGATGCTCGTTTCACTTCTCATTTTTGGAGAACCATGCAATCTGCTATGGGGTCCCAACTTAATTTGAGCACAGCTTATCATCCGCAAACGGATGGTCAATCTGAAAGAACAATCCAGACACTGGAGGATATGCTCAGAGCTTGTGTGATCGACTTTGGTGGTAGTTGGGATTCACATCTTCCATTGATTGAATTCTCCTACAACAACAGTTATCACTCCAGCATCAACATGGCTCCTTTCGAGGCTCTCTATGGTCGAAAATGTCGTTCACCAGTCTGCTGGAATGAGATCGGTGAGGCTCAACTTACTGGACCTGCCCTCATTTTAGAGACAACAGAAAAGGTAAAGAAAGTTCGTGATAACCTTCAGACAGCTAGAAGCCGTCAAAAGAGTTACGCGGACCTAAAACGCAAACCCTTGGATTTTCAAGTCGGTGATCGTGTATTACTTAAGGTCTCACCTTGGAAAGGTGTGATCAGATTCGGAAAGAAAGGAAAACTTGCACCTAGATATGTTGGACCATTCAAGATCGTCGAAAGAATCGGTAAGGTAGCCTACAGACTTGAGTTACCTCCTGAACTTGGAAATGTTCATCCAACCTTTCACGTGTCCAATCTCAAGAGGTGTTTATCTGATGAAAACCTCCACATACCGCTTGACGAAATTCGTGTTGATGAAACACTGAAATTTGTTGAGAAACCGGTAGAAATCATGGAACGTGAAGTCAAGTGGCTCAAACGCAAGCGCATTCCTTTGGTCAAGGTTCGTTGGGAATCTAAGCGTGGACCCGAGTTTACTTGGGAACGTGAAGACCAAATGAAGGCAAAATATCCGCATCTTTTTCAATCAGTTTCCTCTAAATAAATTTCGGGACGAAATTTCCACAAGTAGGGGAGACTGTAACATTTGTGCTTGTAATCATCATGAACAGTTCAATTATCAATAAAATAATGTTATTTGATCCCAATGTTTGTTTCATTGTGTTTAACATTTTTCGTGTTTTAACTTTTGTTCGATTTCAAACTCTACATCGCTTTCTGGAGAGTTATACGTTAACTGGTGCGTAAACGTACTCAGTTTAATGCGACAAATACTCCGGAACATCAACATATACTCAACATACCTTAAATAACCTTTACATAACTTAGAAATAAGTTTTGAAGGCTTTGGTATAGCAAAAACAAGTTAATTCACTTACAGGGACTAAACTTGACAAACTGCGAAAGTATGCCAATTTGAACTGTAACGAGCATTCTGGAACATGTCCATAAGTTAAACATACCATAAATATCCTTTACAGAGCTTAGAAATAGGCTTTGAGAGGTTTGGTATGCTAAAACAAACTTTTGGATCATTCAGGGACTAAAAGTGTCAAAAAGTGCCTAAGTTTGCACTTTCGCGCATAACTTACGTTCTGAATACATCCGGACATCCAAAAATTTATGTAAGCATCCTTATATTATGCCTTAGTGTTTGGCATGAGAAAAATCCATTCGTCGCGTCATTTGGATCGTCTTTCACGCTTATGCGCATTCCGTCGTAATTAAGCGAACATCGCGATCGTACGGCCAAACGAACCGACATCCGACCTATTTTTGGGCATGTTTCATGTCCACAATGTTTAGGCATCATTTTAGGGCCTTAAAGATAACTTTACAGGTCTTAAAGGGGCTGGAAATAGCTTAAAAACGCAACAGGGGCTGAATACGTAAATTCTGCAAGTGGTGCAGATCAGACGGGGCTAGGCGACCCGCGTAAGACCTGCACCCACTTTCACGCGGGCCGCGTGAACATGTCTGACAGCAGATTCTGCATTTAATGCAGAATCTGGCCTTTCGTTCGATCAAAGGGCGATGCCTTTTCACCCAAATGAAGGGCCAAGGGTCAAGTACACTGAATCTAACCCCTGGACACGTGTACGCACGAGATCAAAGCACGTTATTCGATAAAACGATCCTAACGGTTCCACTTTTCCTATAAATACCCCCCCCCTTTTTGTGTAAAAACCCACAAATCAGATCTAAATGCTCTAAGTTGATGCTTATGCTTCATACCTGAGCTATTGGATCTTGATTAGCACTCGGGGACCCTCCGTAAGTCTTCTTTCGCTCTTTTACTCGCTTTTCGAGTCCGAAAGTCAACGTTTTGTTGACTTTCTGCATTGACCAGCTTATGGTCGATGCGAAGTTCATGGAACTTCATAACGTGAGCATGATCACGATGGTTATGGTCCATAGTGACCATCCCTACTGATCACCACGTTATCTAGGCTCAGTGACGAGCCGTAGTTTCGGCCAAAATGTGCATTCTTGCATATTTTGTAACCAAACTACTCGTGGGCATCAAAGCCGTTTGTTTTGATGTCAAACCTGTTTCTAAACTTAGTTAAGCATGTTCTAACATGCTTAGCTCGTCACTTTTAGTTTAGTGCTTATATAGGGTCGTAAGGTAAGCGATCTAAACCATCGCTTATACTTTCAAACCCGACCCATTTGGTCGGTCATTAGGACCTGACCAAACACATTAGGTGACCATAGCTATAACCTTCCGAGGTTATACCTTGTGGTCACGATGTTAGGCGTTCCAGACGCGTTCTACGCGAGCGACGCGTTAGGGTAGCGTAAGCTACCTAAACGGGTCGTGATGGACCGTAAGCACTTAGGTTAAGTTTCATTTTAGTATGTAGGCTTTGTTAAACCATATTACACGAGTCTCCATACTCGTTCGGTTTACGAACCCGCGTACTATCCGATCCTTCCGATTTGGTCCGGTATATTAACATAGCTACCTATTAGGTGCCGTTTGATATCCCGTGACCTCTAGCATTATCTGGTTATTACACAAGAACTCCAAAGCAATCTCAGGTGAGTACATTGAACCCCTCTTTTACTGTTTTCCAAACTGTTTTGGGGTGAAACACATGTGCCTATCTGTTACTTTCATGCTTTCCATGTTTTCACATCGTATATCTGCTATGCTCATTAGTACATTATAGTACATGATTTCATTTCATTTTATGCTATGTATGCCCATTGTGTGCGTACTTAGTACATTGATTTACATAACATTTTTGCTGCATATGTTTACTCAGCATATGGGCACCTCGATTTACATGAACATTTTCTGTTGCATATGTTTACTCAGCATATGGACACATTGATTTACATGAACATTTCTGTTGCATATGTTTACTCGGCATATGGACACATTGATTTACATAAACATTTCTGTTGCATATGTTTACTCAGCATATGGACACATTGATTTACATAAACATTTCTGTTGCATATGTTTACTCAGCATATGGACACATTGATTTACATAAACATTTCTGCTGCATATGTTTACTCAGCATATGGGCACATGCCTTCATTTTGTTATGACATTTGGTTTGTTTAACATGGGACAATACATTCATTAACACTAGCTACGCCGTTCGTTAGTAGGTAGTGGTACCATAGGAATTGACAACTCCCATTCCTGAAGTCCTGGGTTTGATAGGACTGGAAGGAATGACCGAATTAGATATACATAACTTAGATAAACCTTTAATTTGTTTAAGGGTTTATCGCCGCAGTCTCAAGGCTTGGATGTATGCATAGTTTACAATACCACATAAATGTTAATATCAATAGAGCATGCATTTCCCGCAGAACATAACGCTGATTTAAACCACGTTTTACTTCAACGACTTGTTTTGTGCATATGGTTTAAGTTGATACATTTCGCTTACCATACATGATACATTTTGGGATTACACATTACATGATTTACATTGAACATAAACACGTCGACATTGACATACACATTTGGTGGTTTACATTTGAACATAAACATTTGACATGATTTACAATAACACTTGACATTTGGTTTACACATGAACAATTTACATGGTGGATTGGTTTGGGTAAATGATTTAAGTAACGTGGCGTATATAATATGATACAAACATGGTGGATACGCCACTGGTACTTCCTATATATAAATGTTTGTATAATATTACATATCGTGGCGTTATCTAAGTCATTTCAGTTTAGACACATTACATTTTACATAAATAACATATTCTTCACAAGACATTATTTTCACAAACAACTTATCTTATTCAACTCATTTTACTTGGTTATTCGTTTAACCTTGCACTTATCTATACATATCGTTTGATGTTATCGTTTTTCAAATGGTTTACAAAGCAAAACAAATTACAAGGTTCATGACTGACTGTTATTAAACATTTCTTTAAGCTCAAGTCATGAATCCCATTTTCACAAAAACTATGTATCTCACAGGCATTTTTATGCTGACGTACCTACTTTCACATGTGTTTTCAGGAGCTATTCCATAGGATGATGATCATGACACTAGGGCGGACCTGTGCCTTAGAGCCTAAAAACGAAGCTAGACTAGTTTAATCATGTTATAAACTTTGTATTTTCCTGTTTTGAAACAATGGAACACTCTTATCAATAAATAAAATGTAACTTTAATTTCCATGGTTGTATAACAATTAATTCTGTCCACGACACTCCCCGGCGTTTCCGCCACGGTTGCATGTTATACGCGGCCGGGGTGTGACACCTATGCTCACCAAAGAGGATTACGATCAAATAGACGCCGAAGAGATGGAATTAATGGATATCAAATGGTGTCTTGCAAGTGTTCTCAGATGTGCTGAAAAGTTTAAGACAATTACTGGGAGAAATGACTTTCTTGATGCTCATGTATCTACTTTAGGTTTTGATAAATCTAAAGTTACTTGTTTTCGTTGTAGGGAGAAAGGCCTTTTCAAACGGGAATGCAAGAATAGGGAAGCTAGTGGAGCTCAGAATCCGTTCGGAAAAGATGACTACTACCGGAAAGCCATTTATCAACAGGTTGGTCAATCACAAGACTCACAGACGGCTCATGGTAGGAAGATTGAGGATTCGAAAAGAGCATGTTTAGTAGATTTCAATTGGAGCAACTACATATCTCCTGATAGCAAAGCCTGTTTAGTTGATCAAGATGATGAAAGACTACCTGAAGGCTTCAGCTGGGATATGTTTGTTGATGAGAAGGGTGATTTCAAATCTTTCATTGCTAAGATTGTTAGAGAACCAGACATGTTTGCCATGTGGATGAAATCTATTGGTGAGACAGTGAAAAATGTGGAGGAACAGTCTGTTACATCTGACGGAAGCTCAGAAAGTGTTGATGAAAATTTACAGAGTTCAGATGGGAGTGTACAAAATGATATTAACTCAGAAAAAGAAGTTGTATTTGATGAAATACCATCTGATTCTGGATTATCAGATGCTGATTCTGAAAAGTCTGTACAGTTTGATCAGTCACCTCCAGATGATAGCAGTAGTGATGATGAGGAGGAAAAGCATATTAACATTGCTAAAACTCATCTTTCTCCTGAAAGTTTTCATTTCTATTTTGCAGATCGCATGGAGAAACTGAAGGAGAAACGAGCTGCTAAAGAACAACAACAAATGAAATCTGAAGATGTTGTTCAGAACGAGAGTGTTGAAAGTGTTGCTGAGAAGAATGTTGAGAGTGAGCAAGTGAAAGAAGAAGAGAAGGTGATTGAGACAGAGAAAGTGATAGAAGTGGTGAAGACAATCGAGGTTGAGAAGATTGTTGAAGTTGTCAAGCCTTGCACGAAATGTTTGGAAGCATGTAAGGAATGTGCAGCAAAGAATGAGATAATTGCTGAGTATGAGAAGAAGAATGAGCAGTTACTGTTCAATCTCAACTATGTAAAAGAAGCCTATGATGTCTTGAACAAAACAGTAACTGGTCTCCAAAAGACAAATTCAGAAAGAGAACAAGCACTAACGATGATGAATGCTGTAATGATGACAAAGCAGAAAGCCATCAACTTTTACATCGAAGAGAGTGCTAAATGGAAGCAAGAGTTGGAGACAGAAAAGATTGAGAATGAGAGAATTAGAAGTTTATTGCAAAGTTATTCTAGTTCTGATTATCTCATTGATTGTATTTACCCAACTGTTGTAGGTATGGAAGCTTTTCAAGATGAGAAGCCAAAAAAGAAGAAAGATTGTGGTCAGAAACCGACTGTTAGCTATAACAAGTGTCCGCCTCCGATTTGGGAAGGGTATTCTCCTAGAAAACCAAACGAGGAGCAATTGAAAAAGCTGTCAATATAAAGCTTAAAACCGACACAACTGATGAATTACCAGCAAACATTGATGTCACATTTACCTCGTCTGACACTGATCATGAGTCTGAGTTAATCAAAAAGGTGGTCGATCAGGTGTTGGATACTGATGAGGATGAGTCAAAGTCTGAATCTGGAGGGTCAAATTCGTCAGTCAACAGTTCAAAGTTGTCAGTTAAACGGTCTTACAGTAAAGAGTTTTTATTATCAAAAGTAAATTTGGATGATGAAACATTTGAAGTAGCATACACTTTAAATGATTCTGACAAATTATACTATGACAAAGAGTTTCCAATAAGAAGTGTCAGATTTGAAACGATCAAAAAGGTTTTCAAAATGACAGAAATTAATATTTCTGAAATAAAAGATTTAAATCTTAATGAAAAACCTAAAAAATACACTTCAAGAGTTCAACAACGTTTAAACAAGAAAAAGGGGTACAATTCTGGTTCGGGTTTTCAAAAGAAACCAAACCAAAATAGTAGCTACAAAAAGAAAGGTTTAGGCTTTGTTCCATCAGAAAATCATAAAAATATGAAAAATTCTAAAACAAAAACAGAATTTGTGTCAGGTGGAAGTGCTGAGGAGGAACAGAAGAAACCGTTCTGGAGACAGTCAAATCAAGAGTTTCTTGCTGATAAGAGAAAGAATGGAACTGAAGTGTGGCAACCAAAAGAAACTCGTACCTGTTACAAGTGCAATGAAGCTGGTCATATTACATGGAATTGTCAGAAAAATGCCAAAACAAAACAGGGAGTTTCTAGGAAATTGAAAGAAAAAGTTGTTGATGTTGAACCACCAACCGAAAAACTTAAAGTTTTTGAAAACTCAATTTATGAGGTTGGTGAATGTTCAAAGAAGAATTTTTATAAAAAGAAAGAAAAAAATAATCAAGTGTGGGTTGCTAAGAAAGTTGATATGAATGTCAGCGATGAATCTGGTTCCACAAAGCCAGAGGAGCCACAAGGTGAGATAAAAATTTCAGTAAATGATGTTGATTTTCCATTACTGAAATTTGAAGAAGTTAAAAAGAAAGTTGGAAAAATTGATATCTCGAATCAGTTTTACAAAGAGAAAAATGAATTTGATGTCGAGAAAACATTCAACGGGAGTGTTAAAAAGATTTTTGGAAAAATGCTAAATGGGAAAGCGAAGGGGGTTAAAGATTTTTATGCAACTAAAAAGGCAACTTACAACCCTGCTACACAAGAATTGAAAGCCATCAAGTCTAAGAAGACTTGGATGGAAGTCTGTTTTCCATAATAGTCTTAGGACTATGCCGGAGATCCCAAGTTTATATCGTGGATCAGGAATCGGCATCATTCATGTTTTTGATGAGTTTGTATGTAAGTTTGTTGAAAATGTTTGTATGATTAAAGGTGAAAGGACTACGCTGGAGCTTCCAGGTTGGTAAGTGTGAAGCATGAATCGGCATCTTTGTGATTAATCTTACAAGTGGTAAAGTGTTTATGTAGACGTGACATTCCTACAGTTGGTAATTGTTCGGATATACCTACAAGTGGTATTGTTTGTGATCCTGCATGTGGTTATTCTTTTTACAAGTGGTACAGGGGTTTCTAAACTGAAAATGGTAAATCAGGGACATTAAGTTGTACTTGATTTACTACATATGATAAAATTGACAAGATGATGAATCATATCCCCATACTTTACAAAGTGGTAAACTTACAAGTGGTAAAAACAAACTCATTTTCTGGAAAAATCATTTTGATTAAAACAAACTTAAGTGTTTTGAAATCTAAATGAGAAAATGGTTTGTGAAAGGGGGAGTTCTGATTGTTTATGGATTAGTGAATGGCGAATTGATGTAATCCGATGTCAGTTATCAAGTTTTTGTACAGTTTTGTTTTGTGTTCAAGTGGGTCAAGAGTTTAGTTGTTTTCAAAATTTTTATTTAATGTGTTTGAATTTTAGGGGGAGTAGATAAATTTCAGAAAATCCAAAAACATTAGAAAATTTGATAAATACAAAAACATGATAAAATCAAAAAAGAGTTTTGTTGTGAAAAGAGGAAATGATAGTACATCAGTAGACTGTCACAACATGCTAAAGAATTGGAGAGTTAAAATGGTGATAGACAATCTCACTGAGGATATGTCAGTAGGTTTTTACACACTTAGTAAATTGTGACGAGATATAAACATAAAAATTTCAAACTTGCTTGTTCTGTGGGTTAACAACTTCTTGAATATATAGGTAACCCCTGAAATCTTGTTTGAAAGGTCCCTTATTCTGAGATACTAGGTCTTTATGCTAAGTGATATCTGGGGTATTATCCCGGGACTTCTGCTGTATGGAAGTACTGACCTAGTCCCCGGATAATGCTTTCTGCAAATGCTTGAAACATAGCATCGCCCTCAGTATGCTGATGAAACAATAAAATTGATAGTCGCTGCTGTTGAAATCAAAAAGATCCTCTAAAGGGGACACACCGAAAAGTCGAAGCCGTCATCTCTCTGCGTATACGGGAGTATCGACCTGAGCTCTCACGGCCCTCGCATCTAATCCCTGACAGATATCATCTGTGGTATACTCACCTGTAAGACTGAATATTGGGATCTGGATACGGGAGTATATTCAGGTAGTAGGACACACGAATAAGTTCAAGTTATTAAGACATTAATATCGTATCTCAGATCAGTTGAAATTTGTGTGAAAATTTAAGTGGACAAACATACTGACAATCTAGGTGAATTGTTTAAAACTTAAAATGTAATGCAGCTTAACGGTGTTAGTGACATGTCTCATATACTGATATGATCTTCTTACGCAAACTCACAAAAATATTTTTTGTAAATATTTCAATTCTGCATCTTGTTGTTTCTGCAATTGGTGTCAGTCTTAGTTTTTACAAGTGGTGTCTGTTACTTTCTTTCAGAAAAATCTAAAAAGATTTTGTGTGTGTTTTAGCATAAACTTTTGAAAAAGTCAAAAAGATTTTCGACAACTGATGTTGGAAAGCTGATTTTCAAAATTCCAACTGCTAAACATGATGACATTGTTGTAAGGGGGAGTATGCTTTGAATGTGAAAATATGTTTTTTAAATCAACAAGTGGTTCATTATGTGTGTGTGATCTGAGAGAGAGTAGTTGTTGGTGCAGATAGTTAGTTTTGATGAGAGTTAGTGTTGGTGCATTCAAGTTATTAAATTTAGGAAATTTATTTCTGGGTTAAGAATGTGCAGGAATAGCCAGGTTTCGATCTTGGATCTAAAGATAAAGAGCCAAGTCGTAACACCTGAGGCATCTGATTGAAAGAAGCCAAGTTTCTGACTCTTGATGAACCAGGCAGATCGATCCTGAAAATTAAAGACTCTGCAGATAGAGATTGAGACAAGTTTCAATCTTGGAACAAGAAGAGGCAGACAACGATCCTGTATCAGATATTGCTGAAGAACAAAGGAATGCCAGCAAATCGAGAGGGAGAGTCTGAAGATAGAGAGAGAAAAGCCCAGAGACTGATCAAGACTGAAGATGTGAAGACACAACATTGTCGTGACTTGATGGACGACTCCGTCAACATCTGAGGGGGAGTCTGTTGGTGCACTACATCTGTTGACTTCATCTTGGATCGAGTCATACATTGTATTGTATAGATTAGGGCATGCATTACGACATAATAGGAGATTGTATGTGTTTAGGAAGTTAGTTTCGCTCATATGGTCATAGGCTATAGGTTTCGCTTATTCGTACACATGTAGTTTCGCTTATATGGACATGTCCATATAAGCGAAACCACAAGGCCTATATATAACAGTCCATTCGAGCGAAACCAAAACCATTGCCTTGTATTCCATGCCGAAGTGTTGCCGGTGTGAGGTTTGAGCTGTAAACGTTGTCAGATCAATACAATCAGCATATTTAGTGAAGAACAAGCTGTTTCTACCTTCGTTTCTTGTTATTCCGCACCTGAAACGAAGTAAAACTCCTCTGAACGACTCAATCGGGTCAGAACACGACCTACAGGGAGTTTGAAGCAC
Source organism: Helianthus annuus (assembly GCF_002127325.2). Taxonomy (NCBI): domain Eukaryota; kingdom Viridiplantae; phylum Streptophyta; class Magnoliopsida; order Asterales; family Asteraceae; genus Helianthus; species Helianthus annuus. The sequence continues at coordinate 171,992,092 of NC_035448.2, read as the reverse complement.
TACCCCCATTTCCACCTTGGTCGTAACCCCGTTGATAATTGCTTTCGCGGCTTCTCCAATGCCTTGTGAGATTTATCTCTTACTTCAAACTCCTTCTTCATTTCGGCTTTGAACTCTTGATGTTAATTAGCAAGAGCTTGATGTGAATTGGTAAGATTACTCACCGCATTCATGATGGCATCAAATTTCGAATTTATCGAATCATCACCTTGGGAGTTTGAAGCACTACCCCCATTTCCACCTTGTTCGTAACCCCGTTGATAATTGCTTTCGTGGCTTTGATACCCTTGGTTACCCCCTTGATTGTAATTCCTTTGGTAACCCCTTGGTTACCACCTTGACGGTTGTTGTAAGAAGAACCACCTTGGCTACCTTGATTACCCGATTGAAAATTCGGGTTCATTTGATTCGAAGAATTACCATACCGGAAGTTAGGGTGATTTCTCAAACCCGGATGGTAAGTGTTGGAGTTCATGTCATATTGATTTCGATCCCCATACACTTGGTTTACCTCCTCGGTGTAATCACTCGGCCCCGTTGGACATTGCTCGGTTCTATGGCCAATATCTCCACACTCTTCACACACTGCGAATTGAACCGCATTCACCTCCTTCTTCTTCATACGAGCCATTTCCCGTTCTAAGGTAGAAATTCGATCCTTAGAATCAAGATCGAGAAATGATCGAGAAACGGGATGTTTCTTGGCTCTATCGGCCGATTCCTTTTCTTTAGACCGCTTGCTCATCCGTTCAAGGAATTCCCAATCATCATCTTCATGATTGCTCAATAAAGTCCCGTTGCTTGTTGACTCAAGGCAATTCCATGTCGTATCATCCAAACCCCGTACAAAACACTTCACCAATTCCCACTTTTCTATTTGGTGATGTGGGCATTTCCGAATCAACTCCTTGTACCGAGTGAATGCTTCGTGCAACGGTTCACTCGATAATTTCCGAAACGACCTTATTTCATCCCTAGCGTCATTGTTCTTTGTCATCGAATAGTATTCATCCAAAAAGACTTGTTGCATCTCGCCCCATGTCCGGATACTATTCGCAAGAAGTGTAAGAAACCATTGCTTCGCCTTGTCCTTTAGCGAAAACTGGAATAATCGAAGCTTGACTTCCTCCAATGCGAAGTTGTCCCCCCGATGGTATTACAAATAGAAGAAAACTCCGCCAAATACGTGTACGGCTCATCATTAGAACTCCCATTGAAGTGGGGAAGTATATTGATGTAGTGAGGTTTGCAGTCGAACATCCTTCTTTCACAAACAATCATTCACTCCCCGTGGAGGTTCTTGACGACGATGCGGATCGTTAACTTCTTGATCAACCGGTCTTCGATTGTCCCTTCTATCACCTCCCCTATCACATCTTCTATCATCTCTTCGGTTTCCACCTTGGTTACCCCTTTGGTTACCCCCTCCCACGAAACGAGGAATCCGGTTAGCATTGTTGTTGTTGTTGTAAAACCCATCATTCCGATTCCTTTGGTTGTTATTCCGTGGTTGGCGGTTGTTTTCGTAACCATCATTTCTCCTATCCCCATACCCGTAGTCATCGTCCCCCACAAAGTTGGCATTTTGATAGCCAAACTCATCATCCTCAAACCTTCTTGCATTGTAGATGTTGCCTTGATTCACATACCCCCAGTCTTCGTCATCATTAGCTCGATCATCATAATATCCCCCATCGTCCGAATTTTCCGTATGCACACTCACATGTTCCGGCGATTGATAACTGGGAATGCTATACGGTTCGTCATCGGGGATGGCGTTCCTCAAGTTGTCTATGTTGAAAAATGGGTCTTCGTTCGCGGGATTGCCACGATCTCGATTACCTCGACGGTCGGAATTGACATTCCGATCATCAAGGTTGATGGGTAAGGAATTTTGTCTATGAAGGTTTTGTTGTTGGGGTGTTCTTTGGGTATTGTTGGGATTTTGGTTTTGAAAAGGTGGTGTGGGTGGTCCGGTATTGTTATTACCACCCGGTCGCTCTTGAGGTATAGGTTGAACGTTTTGGGCAGGATTGAAATTGTTGCGGTACTGGAATTGGTTCGAGATTTGATTTTGGTTGAGGTTTTGGTTTGAGTTTTGGTTTGCCATTGAATCGGTTTCAATGGTCAGTGTGAGTTGTGGTGTTTGGTTGGTTTGATTAGAAGCAAGAGTTGCTTCTAACCGGCTTGCTAAATTCCTTCTTACAACTCTTTCGATCTCCGGTTCGTAGACTAATGGTGAAGTCCTCCCGGAGTTTCGCGTATGCATACACTACATGTAACCTGCACAAGTAACACACCCGCGTAACAAGGAAAAAGACAAAGTGCAAAAAGAAACTAAACAATTTAAACAGATAATCACGAAATTCAAACAATAATCTAAACACAAAGCGCAGGCACTCCCCGGCAACGGCGCCAAAATTTGATCGGAGTGTCGCGCTCCGGTCAAAGATAATATTTATAGTCCCAAATTACCTTTAACAAATAGTTAGTGGTAGCAAGGGGTCGAACCACGAAGAGTCTGTGGTTTGCGAATGGATTCTATTGAATTATGAAAAGGTGTCACAATTATGAAGCTAGCTGTTTTGTTTTTATGTATTTTTGTTTGATTGAGAAGATTGTGAATTAAAATTACTAAAATAAATGGATTGATTAACTACTAACGATTAATAATTTGCAAGAAATGAAATTGATTGATTTAAACAATATAAAGAAAACAAGGGTCACACCCGGTTCGGTAATTGAAGTCTTAGGGTTTCTACACGTTTAGATTCGATTCAATTGCAAATATGATTAACAAATTTAGTGTTACAAGGCTTAGGTGCCAAGAGCTATCAACGTCGTGAGTGACGGACCACAATGCACTTCGTTACCAAGAACATGTAAACTCTAACCTAGATAAGGCATAATTGCACATAAACATTTCGCAAAGTCAAATTTAATCTTCACTCGACAATTCACGAATACAATACCAATGCAAGACAATTATCATAAGTTTCAAAATTAAATCACAACTTGTCATAAATCGAATCTCAAATACAATGTTTAAACCCTAAGAACTTACAAAAACCTACACCGGGGTGAAACCTCCAAGAATTTAGCCGCTCATGGAAGGACGAACGCTATCACCGGAATTTGAGAACTCGAACATCATCATCTTGAAGCCTTGAAGTGGTGAAGATGGTGGTTAGGGTTTGGAATGGTAGATGGTAATGAATGGATTGAAAGATGATTGAGGATTAGGGTTATGGAATGGAAGATGGTGTTGACTCGGTTCTTGATTCGGATTGTCGGTATGATGGTAGGTGAAATTGGTGATGATAGATGATGAGAATAGGCTCCAAAGTGATATTCAAACCTCAAAAATATGTGTAACTGTCGAATTGAATGATGAAAAACTCTTTTTGATTCGTCTCCATAACATAACGACCCAACAACTCGCGGATGGACTTTGGGAAGCTGTCGCCGACGGCTTGAAGCCCCGTCGGCGACGGTTCATGTATGTTGAATTGTTGCCGATGGTTTAAGTTGCTGTCTACGGACATTTTGGGCTACGGAAAGTTTCACGGGGCGTCGCCGACGGGCCCTTTGGCCGTCGGCGACGGTGCCTCAATTCTTCGATTTCTGTTTTCTTCAAATCCTAGCTCCGGTTGACTCGTTTCGCGTCCCAGTGGTCTATTTTTCATCCTGGTGGTCCGTAAAGCTCCCAATTAGCTCCTTAAACTTTGTAAGACCTGCAAAACACAAATCCTTTTACAAGTAGGCTATTCGAGATTAAAAGTTAAGTAAAAACATGAACTTAAACATAAACGAACACCGGTTTTCGACCACGTATCAGGGAGATACATGTTACACAATGGTATGATAGTTATAGAGTGAAATCAACTAGATCATTATGTGTGCATAAGTGGTAGGGCATTTAATAGCCATTAGTCGCATTACAGACCGAGGAACAATTGGATAAATCTATTGAGTGTGGGCAAGCTCCACTCCTGGTCCTTGCGACCCTGTGGGAGTGCTTTTATGTTCGGCAAGTCACGCGTCATTAGGAGTTAATGGCCTGGTACGACAGTAACATTGTAAAGGTTTGGTTACTACCTAGATAAACATTAATTGATCAACAAATTTCATTGACATTCTGCATACCGTTTTTTTTTTTAAGTTTATCAAATGTTTTAAAGATTCATTTGTGTCAAGCAAAACCTATGAACTCATCGACATTATATTGACGTTTTTACTTAACATGTAATCTAGGAAATTAAACAGTATCCCATGGTTTGGAACTCAAGGACTAAGATTGCATAAACGATGTCATTTTGAGGGTTTGTCTTATATCTCTCACCTTCGTGCGATGATATATATGCCAAAACATAGTTATTAAGTCTTATATTTTGTCTAAATATATCTGTGAAACTTGAAGTTTATGGTTCATGTATGCAAACGAGATACCATGGTTGTGTAAACATCTTTTCAAGCATTAAACATTTGACATCGTTGGATTATTTTAAATCATGTAGACGCTTATGTCACACCCTGTATTTTGTAACACCCCAAATCTCGTATGTTATATTATAATAATATGTTCGTGATGCTTAAGTAATAGAAAACGGTAAGTATGGGCTAGTACCGTAAGAAAATAATGGTAAGTTTAAAATATAGTTATGTAACTAAGTTAACCAAAAGAGAAGTGACCAAGTTAGTATGGGAAATAACAAAATGAACACACTTTAAAAGACAAAGGGCTGAATGTGTAAATGTGGGATAAAGTTTAATAAAAAAAAATGGCCAGTGCTTGGTTCTGGGTTATATACGATCAAGAGAGGGAGGGAGTCAGGAGGAACCAAACCCTAACAACATAGAATCCATCAAATTGAAAGGGAATTTGAAGGCTAATCGAATGCATGAACTAGGAATGTCGATCACTTAAGTATCTCCAACATCAAGTAAATCGAAATTGGTGTTTTAGTGATGTTTGATTTAATGGGTCTTTGATAATTTGTGAATGTATGTAAGAATATTGATGGTAGAAGGTTACAATTAGTCCATAAGACTTGAATGAAGTATGAAATTCGGATTATATTGATGGTTTTCATGTAAACCCATTTATGTATGAAATCCACATGAAATTTATGATGGTTTTGAAGTAATAATAGGTGTAGTATGATATCTGAACTTGAATTATGCTTATTGATGTTAAAGAAATCTGAATATTCGAAGAATTTATGTGTTTATGATGTATTGCCATGATTTTAGAAAGACTTGGTAGGAATGTGCTTAATATGCTTATACATTGTGCTAGTTAAGTAGTACGCACATAAGGTGTTCGATGAAATGCTTGAGTTGAATTGGTTATGTATGAACATGAGAAATTGAAGTATTGATGATCTAATGATGGTATGAAAAATAAATGTGAGTAATGAACGTTATGGTAAATGATGTAAATGTGCGTAAGTGATATATAACGCGAAAGCTAAACGCGTATGTGATGCACCTTATAGGGTCGAAGAAAGGAGGGTAATCAAACCAAGCAAAGGCAATAGGAGCGCACGACTCCGGTAAGTTCATATGAACTTCGCTTATGTAGAATGTAGATTTTGTGTTAGTTCTCATGTAAATAATTGTTCGATGTTTTATGCGGAAATTTATAGTAAAATGTCTTAATGCGAATTGTTAGTAGAAAAAGGAAAAAGTCTATTGACGACCCGTACAAATGGGTCTAAAGTAAGAGAATGAGGTGTTCTTGATGATGTATTGACCCGTAGTTAAACGGGTCAAGTAAGATGAATTGTCATGAAGTTAAGACAGCTAGCGATGACTTTTATAAGTCAAACTATTGAAGTATGAAAAATTGAAAAGTAAGAATAAGTATGATCCGTGAGAACGGGTTGGATAAAATAGGATGATTGATGATGATGGAAACTAAGATGGTGCTATATCCGTTAAATGGAATTGTGTTTTAGCAAGAAGACCCACACAGCTCTACTAAAATCGTCTACGATTGTCAAAAAATAGCTTGCTCGTGAAAGATAAGGTGTGCGATATTTCCCCCATACATCACAATGTATTAGATCAAAGCAAGCATTGGTTTTAGTGTTGCTGATAGGAAATAGTAATCTTGCAAACTTAGCCTTAACACAAGAATCACAAAAAAACATTTGGTTCAAATGGGCGTTTTTAAGAAAATCAACATGAGTAAGTTTAGAATTCGAAGTATGACCCAATCTATTGTGCCATGTATCAACCGTGGTAGCCATCGCCCTTCTTTGTTCTCCCGTCATCCCCATCTTGTATAGACCGTTCTCGCAATCACCCACTCCGATCAACCTGCTTGTACTCAAATCCTGCATGATAAAAAATCTGGAAAAAAAGGTTATAGCACATTTAAGGTCCCGTGTCAGTTTACTAACAGATAGGAGATTGCATTTGAATTCGGGAACATGGAGAACATCCTTTATTTTCATGCCATTGGGTAATGTGAATTCTCCTCTTCCTTTTACGGCTATGGTATCACCGTTTGGTATGACAACCGGTGCTTCATAGTTTTTCTTTGTTTTATTCTCGAGCATAGAGTCGCTACAAGTAATGTTTTCGGTGGCACCCAAATCAACAACCCACTTACCTCCAACCATTTACCTTCATGGTTGATGTTGCCTGCCATGTTAATGACCGGTGTTTCTTCCTCTTTAGCAGTACTCATTTTGTCACCAAAGAGCTTCAAAATCTGTTGGTATTGTTTGTTGGTTAATCCTGGCACCTTGCTTGTTTCACCTTCGATACGAGCAACCCTTGATTTCGTTCTTCTCTGCTTCGCTTCTGTTTTGTCGCTTTGCTCCATCAGAGAGTACACCATTAACCTCCACAAACGCCTCCATGGAAACACATTCAAGAAGAAAGCGCCTAAGGCGATTAAGGAAATCAAGAAGTTTGCACAGAAGACCATGGCGCTGACTAGTTTTTTTTTTTTTTGGAGGGGGGGTTGTATTATGCAGGATCGTGTGTTGGCTCTGATACCATAACAAGTTTATTATGGTAAAAGATCTGTTGAAAAATGATGATCGAAAGCTACATACCACCTATCTATATATAGGCATACATAGGAAAAGGAAATAAGACAAAATGGTTAAAACAAGCTAGGGAGAAGGCATAGGCAATGGACAAGGGAAAATGGGTCAAAGAGAGGATTTGTAGGGATTGGGAGACATGATGTAAATTAGCACATTTCCATTTATTAAAATATGTAAGGTTCTTTATACCGAGCATCCTATGTCCGTTCTGTGGAAATGGGAATGAATCAACGGGCCATCTTTTTATTTCATGCGCGTTTCCTCAAAGATTGTGGGAGGAGGTGAGCAAATGGGTCAGGATAAACGTTTTTTTTTCCTACTAGAAAGGAAGGATCTAGTGCATTTTCATCATCATGTTCTCGGGTCGACAGATGGAAAAAGGCTGTTTATTTAGTCAAGAAAACGGTTGCGTGGAGTATTGACGGAGTTGAAATGACTTGATCTTTAAGAGGAAACAAGCTCGGATATGGAGTGCTCTCAAAGAAATCAAGGCAGGGAGCTTTTTGTGGTTCAAAAGCCGAGCAAGGAAACAATCATTAACATGGGAACAATGGTGCGATTTTGGTGTTGCCGGTTGGGGGTATAAATGTAATCTGGTGGGGATAAACAAGTCTTTTGTTGTCACTTGTTTTTTGTTTATGAATTGTAACAGTGGTGGCTAAGATTAACAATTGTTTTTTTTTTTTTTTTTTTTTTGATGAATAAAACAAAAATATAATAATAATTGATATGATATTATTTACTTCTATTTATCAAAATAATTATTTATCTTAAGTAATTTGTAATCAGGGGCGGACCTACATAGTGGTCAGGGTGGACGGCCGCACCCCTTGAAAAAAAAAATTTAGTGTATATTTTAGGCAAAAAAACCCGGCCGCACCCCTTGAAAATATGGTTGAACACCTCATCCGCACCCCCAGCAAATAATTTCTGGGTCCGCCACTGTTTGTAATAATAGTAATATTACAAATAGTGGAGAGTTTAAATGAGAAAAATTAAAAATTAAGAAGAAAAAGAATAAAGGATACAAAGGTAATTTGAACAAATCATTTAATGAGTCTATTATTTATTTTTGTTATTCAAATTAATGAACTCTAATCATTTAATGAGCCTATCTTATAAAATAGTTGTGCACCTTACACAATAAAAACAATCATGCACATGATCTTACATTTTCAACGTTTCCTACACCATTAAAACAATATTTTGATGTAGGATACAGAATGTGTTGGACTCAGACACTTTTAAATAATTTTGCGACCTGATAATGCAATATGCAGTGTTGCAGAAATTGGCCTAGGCGGCCGATTAATCGGCGCCTAGGCGCTAGGCGGCCACCTACTGCCTAATTTTGAGCTAGTCGGTCAATTAATCGGCCATGGTCAAAGTCGGTCAAAGGCGGTACCTAGGCGGTCAAAAATCGGATTACTCGGACTATATTAATAGGTCAAAATCGGTCCTAGGCGGTCAAAATCGGTCAAAATCGAACCATACTATCTAAAACTTAAAGTATTTATGTGAATTTTGAAGTATTATTTTTATATTATTGGGTATATATATATAATTTTGAAAAAATACATATAAAAATCCCATTCCGATTAATCCCGATTAATTCTTAGGCGGTACCTCACCACCCGACGAGCGCCTAGCGCCTTCTACAACATTGGCAATATGTGTAGGACACAAAATTTTTAAATAATTTTGTTATTTCTAATAAAATTTGTGTAGGAGCCAATACATTAATGATAGTGATGGATGAATTTATGATTGCATTAATAAGACTTGAGTAACTCTTTAAAACTCTTTAAAATATTTATTAATATTTTACATCAAAATGTCTATACTACCCTTAATAATTAAAACATTAATTAAAAGTGGACAAAAATGATATCTTGATTCACGACCATTGATCAAAAAAATATACGGTCTAGATTAATTCATTTTTCTTCTTTAAAAAAAATTCTTCTCAAATGAACCTCCTCCATTACAAATAATAGTAAATACTTGCATTAAACATAATTGTAGTAATAACTACTTTTTTTTGTAATTAAACGTTATTAAAATAAAATGAAAAATTGGATTTTCTGTTATAAAAAATAAAGGCTAACAAACAAAAATCTTGTATCGCCAACCCTCTGTCCCCCCCCCCCCCCTCTCTCTATATTATATTACCATCCATATTCTTATATAAAATTAATTTTCAAATAATAAAAAGAAAATCTTAACTTTAAATAAAAAAAATTGATCTGCAACTTACTTTGTTAAAATTATCAAGACTACAATAATAATAATAATAATAATAATAATTCAGGAGTTACTGATTTTTTCAAAACCATGTGGTTTGTTCAAAACTTAGTGTGCTTTGTTGAAAACCTAGCCATCTCTCACAAAAATATATATCTCACTTTTTTTATTAGCAAATTACTACTTGTATTGTATTCGTCATGAAAAATTTATAGACGGATATTACCATTGAGATTTTAGCAACATAGCTAATATCACGGTTGCTCACCCAATGTTACAAGAAAAAATATATTACATTTGTGAGATCAAATTAAATTTCACCCAGTTCTCCCAGTCCATGCTTGTGGTCTTTAACCTGTTTTACTCTATATGAAGGTCATCGACTGTATTTCCAAGAAAATCCCTTCTGCTGATGTTCTGTTTCCAGCGAAAATGGCTTTGTTTCGCGCTTTCCAAATCACCCAACATGTGGTTACCACAATTAATTGGACCATCAATTTTTTTGTTCGGATAGGTGCAAGTTATTGTGGATATTCAGTAGATCTCTCACTTCAAAAGCATATATGGGTGGAATTTTACACCACGTACTAACCTTTTGCCACACCACCGAAGCAACATCGCAGGATACAAATAGATGATTTGCATCCTCATCTATCTTGCCACATAATCGGCACGTAATCGGTCCGTGGAGCGTGTTCCTTTTTTGAAGACCTTTTAGCGTAGCGAGACGGTCTTGTTCAGCTCTACAAGCAAATATATTAACTTTTTTGGACACCTTTGTTAGTGCAATATCTGTCTATCGCCTCCGTCAATCTATTCCGTAGCAGAAATCAAAGAAACCGAAGAGTTTTAGGCTTTTAGGTTACAATTAGTTAAAAAAGGGCAAGGTGGCAAACTTGTAAATAAGGAGAAATCCTTATAATCCTTGTGCCTATAAATAGCTTATTTAGTTGTAAAGGTTAAGACTTTTGGAAGACTTGGAGCTCATTTGGAGAATTAGAGATCTAGTTGTAGAGAGAAAGTCTCTCCAAGTGATTCACGGCATTGTACACGACGTCATATTAATCGAATCACGTTTTCTCGTACGTTATTGAGTGTTCGATCACATACGTTCACGGATTCCGCACGTCGAACGTACGTTACGCAATCGAACGGTATCGAAACCGGTCCTAACAAGTGGTATCAGAGCTAGGAGCTCGATTGCTTGTTCAAACACATCGTTTTCGTACAGATTTCAGCAGAATTTGATCCGATTTCGTCGATTTCTTCATCTTCTACTCATTTCTTATGTTTTTTTCTGAAAAACGTCAAATTGAACAGGTTTTCACGGTCCGTTTCGTCTGATTTTTGGATATGATGTGCGTTTAGACTCGATCTACAATCCTACCAAATTTCAGCTCAAAACTCCACGCCGTTTTGGAGATATCGCGATTTTTTGGTCCGATTTTGCGTCATACGATCAGATCTGGCATGAACCGCTTATACGAACAGGTGTTGGATCGCTCATAGGACGTATTTGGGTTGAACCGCTTATATGAACCGCTCATAGGTCCTATTTTTGAACCGCTTATTTGATTTTGAGGTGGTTCGCTCTTGTGAACTTCTTGGATCGCTCGTAATCAGTTGATATGAACCGCTCATAAGACAACATTATGAATCGCTTATAGTGTCACGTGTGAACCGCTCCAAAAGTCAACTATTGAATCGCTTATAGGTCTGTTGTAGGATCGCTCATTGTGACAAGTGTGGCTCGCTTTTGAGACAAAGTGTGGACCGCTCATAAATGTTACATGTTAGTTCGCTTATGTGTCGTCTCCTTCACGTGATTATCTGAATCATCACAGAATGTCGGCCAAATCCTAGATTACTTTTGTGATTGAAGTTCACGTGTAGTTGTTGATTGAAGTGTCACCGCCCACTACCTTTTTGTGGCCCAATCAACATAATCCTTTCCACCGCCCACTTATGAGTTGATGTTATTGTGTTGGTATACTTGTCTTTTGTGCAGCCCATAAAGCCCAATCAGATCATTTTTGTTGTTTAAAGAGCACCGCCTCACTTGTAAATTCGGCCCAATCTAGATTTTAATAGTGCATCGCCCCACTATTCTCATTTGGCCCAATCCTTGTTGCCGACCCAAGTCACTGAGATATATATTGGTTAGTGAAAAATTCGGCCCAATCCAGGAGATTAGAAGTGTTTTTTACAAGGAGCAAATATCAACATTGAAACGTGTTCACGAATCTTTGACAACGAGTCTTAGATTGGTTTCATCAACATACGGTTACATATTCAGTTCAGTTTAAACTGATTGTTTGATTGTTGATTTGCAGGTAACACGAGGGAATTTACAAGGTAATTCACAAATATAAGTTCATGGCGAAAAATGAACCTATTCCGTGGAAGGATGATCGTACAGAGGAACAGAAGTACCAATACAGGAAGATGAATGCTGAAACAAAGATTATCAGACTGTCTGGTATATATCTAGAGGCAAAACGAGCAAATAGGTGGGATCCAGACAGAAAGTGCTACCTTGATAGGTATGGCAACATCGCGATTGATGACAAAACGCTAGATATCGAAGCCATCATCCAGGAGTACAAAGAAGAGGATGATTATTGGCAGAAGAAATGGTGGGGAGATGAAGAAGAGAAGAAGAAAAAGAAAGAGTTAATAGATGAAATAGAAAGAAACTCAGAAAATATAAGTTTGGATGAGTTTATTGAATTAATCAACAGGGTTAGAGAAGGAATAACAAAGATTGAAGAATCTAAGAAGGATGAAACTTCAAAATGTGAAGTTGTATGCTCGAAATGCGAAAAATCAGAAGCCGACAGTGTGAAACTCTTGAAGGATGTGGAGAGTTTGACATTGGAAAACAATACTCTGAAAAACGAGAAGAAAGCTGATGACGAACATATTCAGGGTTTACGTTTAAATTGCGAAAAATTGAGATCTGAAAATGACGAATTTTTAAAGATTGTTGAGAGTTTAACAACAGAAAACAAAATCTTAAAAGAAAATGAAAAAGATTTTGAAAGCAAAAGAAAATCTTCAGAAGATGAAGATCTCTGGATAAAATTGTAAAACAAAAATCTAAAAGAAAATGAAACAAGATTTCAAGAACAGTTAAAAGTCTTGGAAAATGAAAAATCTGTTCTTGAAAATCTTAAAATTGAAAATGAAAAATCAATTAAGTCTCATCTTGAGAGAATATCTCAGCTTGAAAATGAAGCTGAGAATTCAAGGATCAAGATTGATGAACTTGAAACGAAATTGAAAGGTTTTGTGACTTCATCAGACAGGTTGAATTTTCCTTGTCCAAAACCGATCAATTCTGTTCCAATAAGTGACAAGGTCACAAATTTTGACAAAGTCAAAATTGAAGATTGTGATGGTGTATCTGATGATGAAAAAGAAAAAGAAAAGAAAAGAAAAATATTTTTAGTTTTAAAAGAAAAAATTAAAAATACTGTTTTGCAATCTACTGAGAAAGGTGAATGCTCAAAGCAAAAACCTGTAAAGAAGATTGTGGAACAGAAACAAAAAGATAAAAATTTGAAAAACCCTAAAAAAGAAAATAAAAGCTCATCAGATAAGTCATCCAATCATTTTCAAAAATCAGAAAAATTTAAAAATGAAAATTTACAAAGTGTTGGTAATAAGTGGTGCAGGTTTGACCACAGTGCTCAAATGCCAAATCAAGGATACAAGAAGAGAAATGACTACCACAAGGCAACTCAATGCTATGATTTAAGTGTGTGGTATGAAAATGGTATACGATATGAAAGAGAGAAGAGGTATGATAACAGAATGTGTTACTCTTGTGGCTATCAAGGACACATTGCTGTTAACTGCCAAAGATGGAATTATGAGACAAGAAGATGCTTTAATTGCAATATCAGAGGACACATTGCCAGAGATTGCCCAAGAAGATCAATGGGAAGATCGAGGGCTGAATCTCAAAGTAAGGCAAAGAAACCAGTCAAAGTCAAGCCCAAGGAACAGAAGGTTCAACAACCTAAAGTTCAGGAAACAAAAGTAAAACTTTCTCAGGGGCAAAAAGACAGACTGCGAAAGAAAAGGAAGAAGGCGAGAGAATATCTCGAAAGGATTTTGTCCTCGGGTTCTTCAGTTGGTAAGAATAAGAGTACTAATGAATCGCTTCAATCGACTGCAAAGTCAAACAAGCCGAGTTCATCAGTTACAAATTTGAGGACAACAGAGAAAAAGGAGAAAAAGAAACGTGTCGGCGATGAATCTGACAGGTCAAAGTCAGACAAGCCACACTCAGGAAATGATTCTGGTTCGACAAAACCAGAAGAGCCAGTTGTTGAGGTAAAAACTATCAAACCCAAGGCTGGTCAGGCTTGGGTGGATCTTTTCAAGTGAAAAATCCTGACTTGCCGGAGTTCCCAGGTTGGTAAGTGTGGAACAGGTATCGGCATCTTTCTTGAGAAATTCACAGGTTGGTAACTGTGATATTTCGAATTACAAAAAACTAATCAAGGACATTAAGTTGTACTTGATTTCTCTTTCCGTCAAGTAACTAAAGGAAAACAATGTGATGAAATAACCCCGAGTTTATGAAACAACACACAAAACTAATTTTCCGGAAAAACCATTTTGATTAAAACAAACTTAAGTGTTTTGAAATCATAATGGGAAAATAGTTTGTTGTGAGGGGGAGTTCTGATTGTTTACGCCAAGTGGATGGAGAATTGAAGTGATTCAATATCAGTTTGTCATTTTATTTGTACAGTTTTCAAATTTTCCTTGAAAATCAAAATTGAAACATATTTTGCTTTTAGTGGGAGAAAAATTTTAAAAAAATTAGAAAATTTGAAAATACCAAAAACATTGAAAAAGCAAAAATGAGTTTTGTTGATAAAAGAGGAAATGATAGTACATCAGTGGACTATCACAGCATGCTAAAGAAATGTAATGTCAAATGTGATAAACGGTCTCACTGATGATGTGACGATAGGTTTTTGTACATTTAGTAGATTTATTCGGGATATAAACCTAAAATTTCAAAGTTGTGAAATTCGTGGGGAACACTACTTGGATATATAGGTAACCCCTGAAATCTCGTTTGAAAGGTCTCGTATTCTGATATACTAGGTGGTTATACTCTATGATATCTGGGGTATTATTCCGGGACTTCTGCTGAACGGTGGTTCTGACCTAGTCCTTGGATAATACTTTATCCAAAATGCTTGAAACATAGCATTATAGCCCTCAGATCGATTAAACAATAAAATTGATAATCATCTGTTGTAGCTGAAAAGATTCTCTAAAGGGAACAAATTGCAAAAGTAGAAAACTGATATCTCTATGCGTATACGGAAGTATCGACCTGAGATCCCTCAGTCTTCGCATACCCTAATTTATGTACAGACATCATTGTAGTATTCTTGCCTGTAAGACTGAATATTGAGATTCTGGATACGGGAGTATATTCAAGAGGTGGGACACATGAATTGAGCTAAGTTCTTAAAACATCTAAATCGTATCCTGAATAGATTGAAAATTGTGTGAAAATTTAAGAGGACAACTATATCGTCAATCGAGGTGAATCGTTTAGAACTTAAAATGATTAAAGCTTAACGGTGCTAGTGATTCGTCTCATGAACTGATATGATCCTCTTACACAAACTCACAAAAATATTATTTGTATATATTTGTTTACTGCTTTTCATTCAAAAAAACAAAAATCCAAAAAGATTTTCGGAGTGTTTTAGTATAAATTTTTGAAAAGTCAAAAAGATTTTCGACAACTGATTTTGAAGAGCTGATATTCAAAATTCGAGGGCTAATCATGATGAACAGGTTTGGGAAATTTTGTTGAAAATTCTTTGAATAACATATATAAATGGTTTGAAAGATTGTGGATTTAGTTAATCAAGGTCATTTATTTGAAACTTGATGTAACTAACATGTTTGTTGTAAATGATATCTACCAGTAAGTTTACGGGAATTAATTGGTTAAAAATTTGTGAAACTTATGGTGAGGTAGAGGATATGCAGGTTAACCAGGTTTCAAATCCTGAGCAGATGCAGAACAAAGCCAGGAATTGATCCTGAACTTGTGAAACGATGAAAGCCAGACTACGATCCCGACAGCTGAGTCTAAGGGGGAGTCTGAAGACAAGCTCAAGGCAAACGAAAGCATGCAAAGAGCCAGGTATCATTCCTGGAAGAGCTTGTATACGGAATTCCAGGTGCCGATCCCAAAAGCACGGAAGCTTGATGAAAGGGGGAGCCTGAAGACAGATCCATGGGGATTCTGTTCAAGAGAGAGAAAGAGAAGGCACTACGAGATTGACTACGGCAATATCCAAGGGGGAGTCTGTTAGTGCAATATCTGTCTATCGCCTCCGTCAATCTATTCCGTAGCATAAATCAAAGAAACCGAAGAGTTTTAGGCTTTTAGGTTACAATTAGTTAAAAAAGGGCAAGGTGGCAAACTTGTAAATAAGGAGAAATCCTTATAATCCTTGTGCCTATAAATAGCTTATTTAGTTGTAAAGGTTAAGACTTTTGGAAGACTTGGAGCTCATTTGGAGAATTAGAGATCTAGTTGTAGAGAGAGAAAGTCTAGAGAGAGAAAGTCTCTCCAAGTGATTCACGGCATTGTACACGACGTCATATTAATCGAATCACGTTTTCTCGTACGTTATTGAGTGTTCGATCACATACGTTCACGGATTCCGCACGTCGAACGTACGTTACGCAATCGAACGGTATCGAAACCGGTCCTAACAAGTGGTATCAGAGCTCTATATATAGGCTTGGGCGGTTCTACATTTGGAACGACGTATGTGTGTGCTACGGTGCCGAAACTCTGCTGAAATTTTACCAGAAAGCAATATAAACACAAGGAATTGAAAGGATTAGCTGTTGTTACTTTACTTACGTTGATTCCGCCTTCGTATGTAAAGATGAACTACTTCGACTGACTTTTTGGGTCTTAGAACGGTCCTACAACCTTTCACCCATTCGTATGGAAAGAAAGGTATCACATGTCTTCCAAGCAATTTTTAAACTGAAGCTACTAAGAACTCACCCCCTGTGTTCAAAGTCCATTCCCACTTATCCCGGCCCGTCTGAGTAGAGATCCCTTCATTATTTGTTGTAGTTCTGTCCCCTCTTGGAATTCCCTTGCGCTCCTCAGCTCCCGCTTCCAATCCCAATTTTCCATTCGCATTCTTACTGTTGCACCCTTTTGCTTTTCCAATTTGAATAGTGTTGGGAACCTATCCATAAGTAGATACTCCCCATGCCACCAATCAATCCAATACCTTATTTACTCGCCATCTCCGAGTCTTCCTTTTATAAGCATGGTGTCATTCACATTTTGTTCTAATATTTCTTTTCCTAACTTATTTATACCGCACCATGCTCCCGATATACCTTCTTTAATCGGTAAAAAAGACCATGATCCTTCTTGTAGGTGAATTGCTTTGACTGCTTTCTTCCATAGACTGTTTTTTTCCTGTTTGTATCTCCACCACCATTTCAAAAGCAAACCTGCATTCATATCTTTTAAAGAACCCAGCCCTAGCTCATTCTTATCCATAGGCCCGATTACTCGATCCCAACAAACCCAACTGGTTTTTGCTTTTTCCTCGTTACCCCCCCCCCCCAAAAAAAAGAACTATCTTCTTAAAGCCTCGAGTGTGTCTAAGACTCCTTTAGGTGCTCTATATAATGAGAAAAAGTATAATGGAAAAGAATCTAAAACAGATTTTAACATTGTTACCCTGCCCCCAATTGATAATGTTCTCGCCTTCCATTTTGAAAGTCTAGCTTTAAAACATTCAATCACCTCTTTCCACTGTCGGATTTGATTCATGTTTACCATCACCAACAAGCCAAATATTTGCAAGGGAAATTCCCTACCTTGCAATTACTTGCATTAGCTGCATTTTCAACTATACTATCCCCACCCCAATGCCGTACATGCTTGATTTTTGGTGACTCAGTTTCAGGCCAGATATCAGATAAAAACATCTCATTAAGCGTGTTATATTCCGGATATTATTTTCCCCTCATTCACCTATGAAGACCACGTCATCCGCATACATTAGGTGTGCAATTGTCGGGCCATTATTCAGTAATTTAATCCCCCTAATTAACCCAACCTCAGATGCTTTTTTAACAAAACATGTTAGTGCCTGTGACTCCATTGCCATTATAAAAAGAAAAGGTGATAAAGGATCTCCCTACCGTACCCCTGATAGCATTGAAATCTAAAGTGGGAGATCCATTTATTAAAACAGATGCTCTTGCTTATTTTAATACTCCTTTAACCCACATCCTCCATATCCCTGGGAACCCCATTTGTTGTAGTACTAAATCGATAAAGTCCCAGTTTATTGTGTCATAGGCTTTCTCGATGTCGATTTTAAAAATGAAAGCTTCTTTTTTTTCTTCCTAAGCCAAGAGACCCACATAGAGCAGGTCGGGAAATGGAGCATTCAATGATCGGTGACAAGTCCTCGGGTTTTATGGTTTACCGCGTTAGAAATGGGGTTGGCGGCGGTGTTACCGCGCGGTGAGCGGTCACCACACGCCCTCCCCGAACTACGCCCTGCACACCCTAAGCTATACCTAATAAATAAGTAACTGATTGCGCTACGTGTCATAATTTTATGTGCCCAAGATTCATGTAATCGTTTGAAAAGCTTTCCGCTTATTTTTCTATGAGACTAAGTTATACCTAGTAAAGAAGTAACTCAATGAAATTCTTTTTATTTATATTTATTTTTTTATTTAATATTTCTTTTATCTAACTATTCTTTTTATTTTTCCCCTTATTAATATATATTTATTCCATTAATCCAGCTTCGTGTGATTTACTTGAGTTTCTAACCTAATTTTTTATATAAAAAACAATACTCTCTATTTATTGAAAGTTTAAAACCTAGTGGATTTCAAGAACCCGTCTTGAGTTTCTAACCTAACTAGGTAATGCCCCGTTTACGTTGCGGGGCGATGACTGAATAATTCTCAACCAATTTAAAAAATAGTACTATAGTTTTGCTACAAATAAAAAGTAAAAAGAGTGTTAAGCAGCTCTTTGACACGATTTTTAGCTGGGGGCAAAGTCATATTTTTATTTATACTTGGGGAAAAATCAAATTTTTTTCCCCGAGGGTAAAATCCTAATTTTTAGCTAGGGAAAACCATATTTTTATTTTGTACTGTGGGCAAAATTCGTAAATTTTAGCTGGGGGTGATATCGTAATTTTGAACCGAGGGGAAATTCGTAAATTTTAGCTAGGGGCAAAAGCATAAATTTATTTTTAACTGGGGGAAAATGCGTAATTTTAAATTGTGGCCAAAACCGTAATCAATTTGAACCGAGGGCAAAATTGAGAAATTTAGCTGGGAGCAAAAGCGTCATTTTATTTTGAACTGGGGGCAAATACGTAATTTTAAACCGATGGCAAAATCGTAATTTTAAAGCGGATATAAAATCATAAATTAATTAGGCCAACAGGGGAGTGCCAGGCTGCCTGACATTGTTCCCTTGTCGCCCATGTCAACCAATAAAAGCCAACAACTATTGCCGCCGACACTGTTGTTTGTAGATGTTGAAAATATGTTAGATCGCGGGGTATGGTGGGGTGGGGGTTTGGGGCAAGAGTTGACACGTGGACTTCGAGGGGCATCGCTGGTGAGTGACGTGTTGGGTCGGTATGGCGGGGCGTGGCTAGCCCGCGTGGGTTGGCCAGTGTTATAAAAATTAAAAAAAAAGTTTGAAATTAAAAAATACACACAAAATTTAAAAAAAAAAGCCTAAAATTATTATTAGAATTTCCTAAAAATTACAAAATCCTACAAAAAAAAGGATTACAAAATAAAAAAATAAAAAACCTAATTAAGCGGTAGGTAGATTTCGAACAGGGCGAGCTTGTCAAACGGCTTCCGCTCCTTGCCCCGGAGCTTGATGTTGGCCACCGTCACCCGGTCTTCGTGACTTATATCACCGACCGGGACGCTGTCGTATAGGAGTTGGGTGAACCGTTTGCTTGGCCAAACGGTTATTTTTTAAATTTTAAACCTAGCCGCTATAGCCTAGCCAACCAGCCAATGAGAGCCGGCCACGGAAGACCGCTAGGCACGCCCAACGCCCGGGCTGAAACCCCTGCCCAAGGGGCCATGCCAAAACCCAAACCCACCCGGGGTGTTAACTTGGCCGTTTGTACCCAACCCACGCCCCATACCCCATACCCTATAGTCTTAGTCTCTTAGCCAAACGGTTATTTTTTTAAATTTTAAACCTAGCCGCTATAGCCTAGCCAACCAGCCAATGAGAGCCGGTCACGGAAGACCGCTAGGCACGGCCAACGCCCGGGCTGAAACCCCTGCCCAAGGGGCCATGCCAAAACCCAAACCCACCCGGGGTTGTGACTTGGCCGTTTGTACCCAACCCACGCCCCATACCCGATACCCCATAGTCTTAGTCTCTTTTTTAAGTGAAGACAAAAACCTGTTTTTTGTCACTGTTCATTTTATTCAATTTTTAATTTTTAACTAGTTATTTTTCACCCGCGCGTTGCGGCGGGGATCCAATGACTGCAAAACGCGTGTCAGCAACAGCAAGCAGATACCGAATATCAAAACATAAATAAAATGACGTGGTAAGTATAGGATCCACACGTCCTACACGTTGGAAATTCGATTGTTTTCAATTAAGTTATTACGGTGCTATCACGTTAAAATATGGAGGAGCTCAGTTATTACGGTGCTATCACGTTAAAATATGGATGAGCTCGGTACTGGTAACGGCACCGAAAGTACCGATCCGAAAAATCATCGAAATTAGTTACCGGCACCGAAAATGCTCGGTACAATACGGTATGGTATTTGAAGCTAAAAATCAATAAATACAGGTATGGTGCTAGACCGGTGTCGAACCGAAAGTAACGATTCTGAAAACGCCAAAAGGTGGGTACCAAATCGGTATCGAGAATGATTTGGTATAGTAAATTTGGTACCACTATGATACCAGTTTGATTACAGGATTTGATACGATTTGCTCATCAATAATCTAAATATCCAAGTTAATTTTACATGCTACAATTCATTCATTACAGAAAAAGACAAAAAAGAAAGCAAAATAAGTTGTTGTGTATATAAAACCCAATTCAAACAAAATACAGTTTAATTACTGTGTGTATGAAAAGTAATATAAACGGTGCAATTACTTGCATTGCTACGTTGTTATAGGATTTGATGAGCTCAATACCAACCGTACCGAAAATACCTTTACCGAAATCTCTAAACGTGGGTACCGGTACCGAATATACCTAGTATGGTACGGTGCGGTACCGGCCGGTACTGGTACGGCACCGGTATTTGAAGGTAAAAACCGGTGAATACCTGTGCAGAACCGGTACCGAAAATACACCGGTTTAGTAGATTTGAGACCGGTACCTATACTTGGAACCATAAGCATGTGGGAAATTGAGCTTGTCCCACATAGGTGGAGAGATAAATCTTTTGTGGATTTATAATTAGAATTCTCTATACGAATGTATTCTTGTATGACAACTCACACCCAGTGGTAGCCAGGAGGGTGCGAAGCACCCGACCCGCGTCCGGGCACGGGCACGGGACTGGGACGAGGGCGATGGGCGCAATGTGGCGCTTTGATGGCGCAGTTTACTTACTGTGTGTATGAAAAGTAATCTAAACGGTGCAATTACTTGCATTGCTGCGTTGCTACAGGATTTGTGAGCTCGGTACCAACCGGTACCGAAAATACCGTTACCGAAATCCCCATAAGTGGGTACCGGTACCGAATATACTTAGTATGGTACGGTTCGGGGCCGGACGGTACTGGTACGACACCGGTATTTGAGGGTAAGAACCGGTGAATACCTGTGCAGAACCGGTACCAAAAATACACTGGTTTAGTAAATTTAAGACCGGTACCTATACCCGATACCATTTGCTCATCTCTTAATTCTAATTTTAAATAATTCTAATAATTCTAATTCTAATTTTAATTTAATAATAATATATGAATTTAATAATAATATTACACTATTCATTCAGTTTTAAAACCTCGCAAAATTATGAACAAAACGTAAAAACGGTGAAACACAAACACACGTTGCTTCGTGGTAACTCACAAAATTTAGTACGAAACGTAAAGCGAAAATCTGCGAAAGATGAAAAGTATAGGTAACCAAAGTTAAATATAAAAAAGTTAAGGTTAAATTGTAAAAAAAAAAGTTTGGATGTTTGTTTATTATTTTATATTTAATATTATTTGTTTATTATTTAAATTGTTTAATAAAATTATTTGTTTATTGTTTTATATTTAATATTATTTGTTTATTATTTAAATTGTTTAAATAATATTATTTATTTATTATATTTTCAACGTGCAGGGATGGATTCCTCCGATGACGAGATTGAGCATATGGAGGCTGAGGGAGAGGTGGGAGAGGAGGGAGAGCCGGCATGTCCGTACCTGCAGTTTCCGCAGGGGTCACGGGCGAGGGGGAGATGCGCTAGGTTGCGCACCATAGAGATTGGGGGGCATGTAGGGATAGACTGGGACCTGCTGGAGAATTAAAAAAATCACAAAGCACTATTCATTCTGTTTTACTTATTCTAATATTAATTTAATAATCTAATTGTGATATTAATTTAATAATAAATCTATTGTAATATTAATTTAATATAATAAATCTACTGTTCATTGAGTTTTAATTTTATCATATATGAATTTTTAATATATGTATAATGTATAATATAATATAATGTATAATGTATAATTTTTTATATATAAAAAACAATACTCTCTATTTATTAAAAGTTTAAAACCTAGTGGTTTCCAAGAACCCGTATAAATCTGCCCCTGACAAATAAATAAATATGTCCAAGTTGAGCCTGCTACATGACAAATACCCAGTAGTTATAGGACACTCATGTGAAGATTAAATATTAAATCAATTGAAGGTGTTTTTCACTTGTTGAGCTTAACCTGCTAGAGACATGGAGGAGATGTTCAAAACACTTCCTCAGCACACTAGTAGCTGGTTGAAAGGCAAGCAAACCTTGTACAAGTATCAAGACGTATGGAACCATGAAAAGTTCCATGCAGGAGGAATTTTAGCAAGACAAAGCTTCAAGGCGCGATCAAATGATGTATTTCTATGTAGTTATCCCAAGAGTGGCACAACATGGCTAAAGGCCTTGGCTTATGCCATCGTAACCCGAAAAAAGTTCGATGCATCAACCAGCCCTTTGCTCACAACCATGCCTCATAACTGCATTCCCACCCTTGATAAAGAAATTGAACAAATTATAGAAAAACACCCCAACACCTCACGCTTTGCACCCATAGCCACACACCTTCCTTACAATTCCCTGCCAGAATCAATCAGAGCTTCGAACTGCAAGATAGTTTACGTA
This sequence comes from Helianthus annuus, assembly GCF_002127325.2. Lineage (NCBI taxonomy): Eukaryota > Viridiplantae > Streptophyta > Magnoliopsida > Asterales > Asteraceae > Helianthus > Helianthus annuus. The sequence goes on along the minus strand of NC_035448.2, from coordinate 171,969,341 downwards.
TACCGGAATGTAAAAGATGTCATAGTTTCTTATTACCATTTCATGAGAGAAATATACAAACTACCCATGGAAGATGCCCCATTTGAGGAGGCGTTTGACGAGTTTTGTCAAGGCTTTTCAATATATGGACCATATTGGGATCATATCTTGGGATACTCAAAAGCAAGCTTGGAGAGACCTGAGACAACTCTTTTCCTGAAATATGAAGATATGCAAAAGGATCCTACAAGCAACGTGAAGAGACTTGCAGAGTTCATTGGGTATCCCTTTACAGCCCAAGAAGTGGAAGAAGGTGTGATAGAAAGTATTACAAAGATGTGTAGTTTTGAGAATTTGAGCAACTTAGAAGTAAACAAAACTGGTCTTCAAAAAGGAGAACGGTTCCTTGTGCCTGAAAACCGATTCTACTTCAGGAAGGGTAAGGTTGGAGATTGGGAGAACTACTTCACAGATGAGATGATCGAAAAGATTGACAAACTGATTGATGAGAAGTTGAGCTCCACCGGTTTAGCTCTAAAGTGAAAGGGATCACACTGTTGGCTCATGATTTTAGTCTATGCTTAAAGTTATGATTTTAAATAAGTGATGTTCTTGCTTTCAAATAAGTGAGGGCTATGTCTCTCTTTGAATGGGTGTTTTCCATCCATCATAATGTGATGTTCTTGCTTTCAAATTTAAACTATATATGTTGTTGTATGTCTATTAGTATTGATAGTTTCTTTGCTTTGCTTTTTGGGATATTTGTCAAATTCTACGAGATGCATTGTTAAATCATTAATAAGGTTATATGTACTGGGGCGCGAGAAAGAGCCATAGCGCCGCTATGGCGCCTAGAACACCGCCCCCAAGGGCGCTATGTTTCAAAAATGGGTGGAGGGCTTGAAATTTTTCGCGGCGTTATTGTTGTTTGGTTAATTGAGTTGGCCAATCAAAAATAGAAGAGTTTTTTTATATTAATTAATAAAACTTAAAATTATTAAATAGGTAATGATGGGTAGGGGTTTTATGACTACGGCCTCAAATTGCATAACGCCCCATAAATCCCCTTGCTGACGTGGCACGACACGTGTCGCATAACGCCCCCAAAAGGGCTTTATGACTACACATGGCCTAAACAATGGATAACTTCTGAAACCAATGTTTCTTTTATTAGTTTTCAGAAGTTAGCTCCTCCTCGTTGTGCCCAAACAACCCGACTAAGAGATCGCTTTATGCATTCAAAAAGGTCGAGTCTTCCCGGTACATAGGTGTGTTTTTCAGCACCCCAAAGCTATCAAAACGAAGTGCATTGCGGTCCATTCCGACAACCTTTTCAAACAAACAATTGAATCGTTATAGCAAGCTTCATAAATCGTGACAACATTAAAATCAATCTCGTCCATACACAAACCACAAATTCTTCGTGGTTCGACCTCGTACTACCACTAACTCATAGCTAAGGGTAAATCGGGAATATAAATATTATCTTTGACCGGGGCGCGACACTCCGATCAGGAAGCAATAATAGAGTGACACATGACAAACATAAAAAAAACTTGAGAGGGGCATTTTTGTCAAACACAAACTAGTCTCATTTAACCCTAGGGCAGGGGCGGGCCCAAGCCCACTTCAAGGTGGGCGGGCGCACCCCCGGAGAAAAAAAATTTAGTGTTAAATTCCTTCGAAAACCCCGTCCGCACCCCTTGGAATTTTTCGTCCGCACCCCTTGAAATTTTTCGACCGCACCCTTGAAATTTTTCGTCCGCACCCCTTAGGTAAAAAGTGTTATCAATTTATATTTTAATTTTTTTAGTAAACTCTTATTAAAAAAAATAATACCTAAATTATATAACTTTTAATACCTAACTAACTAAACCCAAATACCCATACATTTACCCACTTATAATTCCTAACTAGCTAGCCCACTAAGTCTTAGCCCATTAACCAAACCCAACAATATTTCAAACTATAATAAAATAATTAAAGCCCAAAACCTTTAGAAATTCTCTCCCGCTCCCTCCCTCTCTTGCGTCCCTGCACTGCCAACGAACAACATCACCCAACGACAACAGTCCAGCAGCCGGCGACCACCGTAATCAGCCACCATACCACCGTCGTTTGACACCAAATCTAACCGGAATCCGATAAGTTTCTTTGTTATTTTGATGATTTTGGTTGATATTATAGGAGAAAAAAAGGTAATAAAGTTGTTAAATAGGTTTGAAATTTTGTGTTTTTGACGTTGTTTATGGTTGTTTAGATGATTTTTAGGGTGATTATGTTGTTTATATATTTTTAGGGTGATTACAACTAACGTTATGATTTCTAGGCTTGAATAGTTGAAAATTAAAATTGAAACATTATGTTATGGAGCAATGAACTTATGTTATATAGAGAAAGAATTGTTAAAAAATTAGTTTTAAATGATGTTTTGGATAGATTTCAAAAAATGAAAACCCGTAGGGCGTCGACGTTTTAATTATGTTTGTAACAAAGTTTACATATTTTTTATTATTATATAAATTTAGTTTTATGTTCGTTTGTTTTACATGACCCGACCCGACCCGACCCGATACGAACCGATTTTTTTACTCATATACCTAGGGGCCTAAAATTTTTAAAAATGTTCCACACCCCCATGGAAAAATTCCTGGGTCCGCCACTGCCCTAGGGCTGACAATTTTACATGAATATACGACACGAACGACCTTAACAGGTATCGTGTATGACCTTAACACGTATCGTGTTAAACAGGTAGACACGAAACAACCTGCTAATTTTCGTGTCTAAACAGGTCAGATACCTGTTTACCTGTTATGTACCTGTTAAGACATGATAACGTTTTAATTTTAATTAAATTAACCCTAATCTAAAAAAAAACCCGATCATACTTCATCCCACCTCCAGACCACCACCACCACCAGGGGCGGACCCACATTGGTGCCACCGGGGTCCTCGGACCCCAATCTTTTTTAAAAAAATAGTAGATTCGAGATATTAAATTGTATATGGACCCCATAAATACAATTAGGTGGACACCATAGAAATAAAAAGAAAGCTGGTGTAGTGGTATATATCCCTCTTTTCCACCAAGAGGTTATGGGTTCAATCCTTGATAAGCTCATTTTTCTTATTTTTTTTAAAAATCTAGTTCAAACCTCACTTTAACTCGACCCGAACGAGGACCGGCCCGAAAATGGACCCCATTGAAATAAAATCATGGATCCGCCACTGACCACCACTCCACCACCCATCCCTCCGCCAACGCTGGTGTCGTCTCTTTCCGTTCGTATTGTGGACTATGGATTCCTAACGCAAGAAAACTTCTATACATGTGTACAAAGACAATTTCTTTGCCACGTGCCCATTTCTAGAAACCACTGCAAATCCTCCAAATGATTTATCTCATCTCTCTTCACAAATTTTGGAGACCAATCAATATAAAGCACCACCGACTTTGAAGATGATGACAAGTTAATGGTTTATCTTCTCCAATTGAGATATCAATCACATCATTATTCCATATATAAATAAGCAAACTTTTTTGTGCATAACCATTTGTAATTTGTGCTTTGAGAGTTTTTCAAAAAAAAAAAACTTGATTTTTTAAATTTAACCTAAAGGTTTTTACCTTTTTACAATTTTAACCCTACATAATTTGTTTTTTTAACTTTAACCCAAACTTTTCATTACTTTTAACCCAAAGGTTTTTACCTTTTGCAATTTTAACCCTACATAATTTGTTTTTTTAACTTTAACCCAAAACTTTTCATTATTTGCAATTTAACTTCACAACTTTTGTCACTTATACTTTTCATCTTTGACAAATTTTCGGTTTACGTATAGTTCTTAATTTTTCGAGTTAATACGACGCAACGTACAAGTGTGGTTCAACTTTTTTATGTTTTGTTTCAAAATTTGCAAGTTAATACGACGCAACGTACATGTGTGGTTCAACGTTTTTACCTCTATTTTTTCATGTTTGACAGGTTCGTCGCAACACGCAGATCCTAGGTCGAGTCCGTGTTGGTGGTCGATAACGATTGTGTGACAATAGTACTATTTGACACCGTTTTACGCCCCGCCGCAACGCGGCGTGTGATTTGGGTGTTTTCTAAAGAAAAAGTGGTTATGCATATGGTCGTCGTAACCTTGGCTTTGGGTGTTTCCAAAAAAAGTTGATTTTTTTTACTTTTCACCCAAAAGTATTTCATAAATTACTTTTAACCCAAAACTATTTGTTTTTTTACTTTTAACCCAAAACTATTTGTTTTTTTACTTTTAACCCAAAACTTTTTATATTTTGCAATCTATCCTCACAACTTTTTTTACTTTCAACTTGGTCCTTTATAGTTTTCATTTTCCACAATTTTTTCGCTTTATGCTTGGTTCTAAATTTTGTAACTTAACACATCGCAACGTGCGTCTTTGGTTTAACTTTTTACGTTTCGTTCTAAATTTTGCGAGTTAACATGACGCAACGTGGGTGTGTGGGTGAACGTTTTTACATCGTCTATTTTTCATCGTTTGACAGGTTTAACATAACGTACGGGTCCTAGATCGACTTAGTCATAACTAAAGAATCCCCGCCGCATTGCGGCGGGTCTCAATCCGAGTTAATTTCTAAAACGCATTACATTTCTAAAACGCATAACCTTGATTATTTGAAAATATACTCAAATAAATGATTATTTTTTTTAATTTGTGTTTTATAACAGTGTCCTACTTCATTGCGTTTTTTAGTTTTGTTTTTACTCCATTGCGTTTTACAAAAGAATGAAAAAACATATTTTTTTTTGTTTTCTGTCCATTACGTTTTAAAGAAAAAGCATTTCTTTGTGTTTTCTGGTCATTGCGTTTTACAAAAAAAGACATTTTTTTGTGTTTTCTGTCCATTGCGTTTTAGAAAAAAGACATTTCTTTGTGTTTTCTAGTCATTGCGTTTTAGAAAAAAAAAAGAATTTCTTTGTGTTTTCTGGGCATTACGTTTTAGAAAACAAAGATTTCTTTGTGTTTTCTGGCCGCCGCGTTTTAAAAAAAAAAACATTTCTTTGTGTTTTATGACTATTGCGTTTTAGAAAAAAGAGATTTTTTGTGTTTTCTGGCCATTACGTTTTAGAAAAAAAAAGATTTCTTTGTGTTTTCTGGCCATTGCGTTTTAAAAATAAGACATTTCTTTGTGTTTTTAGGCCATTGCGTTTTACAAAAAAAAAAAAAAAAAAAAAAAAGACATTTCTTTGTATTTTTCAGCCATTGCGTTTTAGAAATACCACATTTGTTTTGTGTTTTTTAACTATTGCGTTTTAGAAACAAGACGTTTCTTTGTGTTTTTTGTCATTGCGTTTTAAAAAGAAAAAAAAAAATATGCTTTTTGTCTATTACGTTTTACGCATCTGGGTTTTCGAAAAAAAATCAAAAATATAGCAATAGTTACTTGTTATAAAGATAAAAAATGCTCGTTTTTTTTTTTTTTTTGCAATTTTTATATAAAAATAATGTCGTATGAAAGAGTTATTAACGTTTAAAAAACGGGGGGGGAGGAGGAATTGGGGGAGAGAGAAACTAATGCTTTGAATTTACTAAAATACCCCTACACAAACTCACGTGCCTCTTTCTTTTTATCATTTATACTCATTTAATCCAAACCCTTGATCAATTGATGGTCAAGATTATTTCCTAGCTTTTCTAGACAAAATAAACTTCCTATTATACCCTGACCCTCAATGATGATGATGATAATAATAATAATAATAATAATAATAATAATAATAATAATAATAATAATAATAATAATAATAATAATAATAATAATAATAATAATAATAATAATAATAATAATAATAATAGCATCAATGATGAGGATAGTAATAATGATGTTTTTAGTTATGTGAATACTAATAGTTGTATCTAGCACCGAAGGGACTTAGACGGGGTGGATATTCACGCGCTTAGAGATACTAATATTGCACTGCTCTTCAAGTGGTGGCGGCGTTTCAAAGAAAATCGATATGGATTGTAGAGGAAGGTCATATGGGAGTTTCATAATAGTAGCAAGGCGTGGAGTTTCATTCCGGGTAAATTGTGCATTCCAGGTCTTTGGAAACAAATCGTAAAAAACACAACATGAACTATCAGCTCAAAACCTAAATCTATCGGGGTTGTTTCAAGGGGTTCCGGGGGTCGATCTGGGCTTATCATTCTAGCACGATTGCTTGATTTTAGATCATGTGCTGAAAGATAAACTTCCAGATATTATTTTCCCCCATAAATCTATCGGGGCTGTTTCAATGCCGTACAGGCTTGATTTTTGGTGACTCGGTTTCAGGCCAGATATAAGATAAAAACATCTCATTAAGCGTATTATATTCCAGATATTATTTTCCCCCATTCACCCATGAAGACCAGGTCATCCGCATACATTTTGGTGTGCGATTGTCGGGCCATTATTTGGTAATTGAATCCCCCTAATTAACCCAACCTCAGATGCTTTTTTAATAAAACACGTTAGTGCATGTGCCTCCATTGCCATTATAAAAAGAAAAGGTGATACAGGATCTCCCTGTGGTACCCTCCTATAGCATTGAAATTCTAAAGTGGGAAATCCATTTATTAAAACATATGCTCTTGCTGATTTTAATACTCCTTTAACCCACATCCTCCATATCCCCGGGAACCCCATTTGTTGTAGTACTGAATCAATAAAGTTCCAGTTGATTGTGTCATAGGCTTTCTCGATGTCGATTTTAAAAATGAAAGCTTCTTTTTTTTTTCTTCCTAAGCCAAGAGACCCACATAGAGCGGGTCGAGAAATGGAGCATTCAATGATCGGTTACAAGTCCCCGGGTTTTATGGTTTACCGCGTTAGAAATGGGGTTGGCGGCGGTGTTATCGCGCGGTGAGCGGTCACCACACGCCCTCCCCGAACTACGCCCCACACACCCTAAGCTATACCTAATAAATAAGTAACTGATTGCGCTACGTGTCATAATTTTATGTGCCCAAGATTCATGTAACCGTTTGAAAAGCTTCCCGCTTATTTTTCTGTGAGACTAAGTTATACCTAATAAAGAAGTAACTGAATATTAAAATTTTCTTTATTTATATTTACTTTATGAATATTTTTTATTTAGTATTTCTTTTATCTAACTATTCTTTTTATTTTTTTTCCGCTTATTACTGTATATTAACAAATGAGGTATGATCTTGACTACAGTAGTCAATTAAACCTTCATTTTAAAGTTATTTACCAAAGTGCCATTTGAGTATCATCTCTTTTTCTCCATCAAACATATCAAAGAATCAATTAGGTTTTCTTTTTTGTATTTTTTTTTTTGGTCTTACAGTATAATTTAGATTTTCAGCCCTTTGTTTTTTTTCCTTTGACTTAAGTTAAAGTGTTCTCTATAAATTTGAGTAAGTATATATTTTATGGAGTTAATTTCCTGGATAGTCCCTGTGGTTTACCGTTTTTTCACCTTTAGTCCTCACCTTTTCAAAATAGCATGTGTAGTTCCTGTGGTTTAACAAACTGTTACTCGGATAGTCCCTGTAATGGATGTGCGTTAAATAATTCAGTTAAGTGGGTTTAAATTACAAAAATACCCTTATAATTACAAAAGACTAGAAAAACAAATAATTTATTTAATAAAAATAAAAACTTTAACCTCTTCTCCCTCATCATCTAAGATCCGTGTCTCTCTCATCTCATAAACCCTCTCTCATCTCATAAACCCTCCCCCCGCCCAGATTCCCTGAAACATCATCTCCTACCACCTTCACATCCCAAAGTTCACCACCACCGGTAAACACCATCTTCTACCACCTTCACACATCCTGTCACCGTGAACCACCGCTGCAACGACTATTATCCATCTTCACCACTCAAACCACCACACCCAGCACCACAACTCTCGTATTTCCGACGAAATGGTCACCGATTTGCAGATGTTCACTGATCGAAACGAAAGTTTCCTAAACTCATTGCCTCACTGATGTGATTATCGAGTTTCGCGATGACGGAATCGACGTCGTTTTGCATTTTTAACTTTCCGGCGGGGAGATTAGCGGTCTGGCTGGTGATGGAGAATGTCAAAGTTGTCGGAGAGTGTTTGTGAGAGCGAGCGATTGATACACCAGACAAAGGTTTCATGGGATGCCACTTCAAACGCCACATCGTCTTTCAAAATTGGGCTGGTAAACCAAAAACTTCCCAAAAAATAGAATGGTAATTTATCATTTGAACGTATATACTTATCTTTGAAAGAAATAACGGTAATTTATCTTCAAGTTTCTTCAATAATTTTAAGCTTTTATGCAGCCGGTTCTTATTATTGGTGATTATAGATAGTGTAATGGTTATCTTGTGGCAGCCAGATCTGTTGACTGAGTCTTTCGAAGCTGTTATTGGTCATAATGTTGTGTTGGATGGTACATTAGACGCAGATCAAACTGAAAATGGGTAAGGTCGGTGCAGGTTTGCCAGAACTCGACCGCCGACGAGTTGGGGTGGTCGTCGGTGAGTGGATTGTGTTGTGGGTGGAGGTGAATGAGGTTGAAGATGATGGTGGTAGTGGGTGGGTCCCACATAGATGGTGGGAACTGGGAAGGGGCTGATTGGGTTAGGGGTGGAGTGGGGACCACACACATAATTATTTTATATATCTTTTAATATTTTAATTATTGTTTATTAATTATAAGGGTAATTTAGTAATTTCATACCAACTTAACTGAGCAAACTAACAGACATCCACTCTGGGGACCATCCGAGTAACAACCGAGCAAACCACAGGGACTATACATGCTATTTTGAAAAGATGGGGACTAAAGGTGAAAAATAGCAAACCACAGGGACCATCCGGGCAATTAACTCATAGTTTATGTCAGCTTTTGATATAAGTTTGCGTTTGTCTTTATCTATGTTTTATGTCATGTGGCAGTATAAATTCGTGTTTTTATTTTACGATTTCCCGGTTTTGATCGTTGATTGCTTACTACTTAACATAGTTTTACAACCCCTACGCCCGCAACGCGGAGGTTAAACACTAATTGTTTATAAAAATAGTGCACGACACAACAATATAAATGCAGCCAAACAAATTGAAATTGGCACTATGCCTGTATACATGTGTTAACCCCTAAATTTAAAAATTGAAATATTTTTCAAAGTTACTTTCCGGTCCAGTTTTATGACGGCGATTTTTTCGTATTAACAACTGACCAAAAACTGACCAAAAATTAAATTAAAAAACTGACTACAAAACCAAACCGAGATGACCAAAAATTAAATTAAAAACTGACTACAAACTGACCAAAAATTAAATTAAAAACTGACTACAAACTGACTAAACCATTCACTATAGTTCGAAAATTGTGTAACCAACTGACCAAAAATTAAATTAAAAACCGACTACAAAACCAAAGCGAGATGACCGGTTTAAATGGTTTCACAGTTTTTAAATCGAACTGTGAACACCCCTATCCCACACTTACAACCCGCCATGCACGTACTATATGACTATTAGCATATTCATGATCTTAGTTCATCGTTATTGATAATCCTTTCTTTTGATAGTCCAATGTTGCAATTGTAAATGTCTTTAACCTATATCATTCCTACACAGTGGATATTTGTTACGGGCTTTGCGACGAAAGAAATTCAAAGCAAGATCTGCAAATAAATATTTTAAGAGTAATTTTTAAATTTTCTGTAGAAAACTAAGATATAAATATTTAAAAGAGTAAAAAAACTAATGTAATAAACTAAGTATAAAAATCAACATCAGAAAATATATGAAAATCTGTTCCAAATTCACTAACAAATATTAATTAAAATTAGCAAATAAACATAATTTAATTAATTAAATTTAGGAAATAAACATAATTTAATAAATTATGCAATTAACTAAAATTAGCAAATAAACATAATTTAATAAATTATGCGGTTGAACCGTCCAATTGAACCAGTTAAACCGTGCGGTACACATGGTTGAACCACCCGATACACCCGGTTAAACTGTTTTTTAGCCCAATCCGGTACGGTGTAAAAACCGGATTTTAAAACATTGCAAATTTTCACAACAAATCGGTAGCAAATATGATTTGGTTGAAAAAAAATCCGTAACGACTGCGTGTCAAATATTCGCAAAGCATGTGAGTTGCAACTAAATGATTAGCTACTTATACTTCATATACACCAGCTAAATTTTAATAAAAAAAAATATAGTTCTGTAGAATATTTATAGATTTTATATTCTCTAGAATATTTATAGATTTTATAAGTTATAAAATTTATATTCTATAAATATTCCACAGAACTAAATTTTTTTTATTAAAATTTAGCTGGTTTATTCACTTTATGAATTTCCAAAGAACAAATAATTTCGTATAGTTTAGTTTAAGGGGAAATTCTCAATCAAGGGGTCTGTCAAATAATGGATTACGTTGCCTGATTTGACTTTGAATTAAAAAAAAAAAAAAAAAAAACTTTTACTTTTTAAAAATTTAAATTTATATTTGAATAAAAACAAAGGGAAGGATCTACTAAAAAGTGGATTTTGTCTAAGTAGTCTAAGAAAGATTGTGATGATGACATGTGGCACTCCTAATAAGTAGGAATCAAGAGCATTTTGGTCCTTATAAATAGGAGTGAAAATGACATGTGGCACCCCCTTTTGTTTTTTAAAAATACAAAAAAAAAAATCTAGTACAAAAAAATCTAGCACAAAAAATCTAGTACAAAAAAATATAGCACAAAAAATCTAGTACAAAATATATAGCACAAAAAATGTAGTACAAAAAAATATAGCACAAAAAAATCTAGTACAAAAAATATAGCACAAAAAATTCAGCAAAAAATTGTAGTACAAAAAAATCCAGTACAAAAAAATTGAGGAAAAAAAATTAAGACAAAAAAATTCAGCACAAAAAATTTAATACAAAAATATAGTACAAAAATCCAGCACAAAGAAATGTTATACAACATAGAAATACAACACATTTTAGTGGGTTTTTTTAGTCTTCATATTTTATATAGCAATATGGTACTCAAATTAAAGATAAAAAGACGCTCGATTTTATGGTGAAATTTTTATGAAAAAATAATGTCGTATAAAAAAGTTATGAACGTTTAAAAAATGGGGGTGAAATATATGCATGTGCCTTGCATGTGGAGAGAGAAAGTCCATAAATAGAATTTTCCCAAGATAACCTTGCACTCCTCCTTTCTCCTACACTTTTATCTTAACCATTGATTTGAAAAACGGATGGCTAAGATTCCTTCTCATCCTACTTAGGCAAAATAAACTTTTTATTTGATCTTATCCCTAAAAACAAAATAAGTAGTTTCGTTATTCACACGTCATCTTAACAGCTAATGCAACTATTTAGTACTAATTTCAGATTTATTATGTGGTTAAATCCATCAAAAACAGGCCGGGCTATCGTATTGAACACTCATTTTGTTAGTAAAGAAAGTATTATATAATACTACTAGGTTATAACCCGGGAATACTCTCGGGTTGTGAATCTTTATATCTAAAAAATAAATATGTATCTATATATATATTAATTAATAAAAATATACCATGTAGTTGTGAATCTTTATAACCCGGGAACTTCCCGGGCAGAAAAAATCAATTTATAATCTAATTATGTCATTAAATAAATTAAAAGACATGTTTTCAAACGTTATTAAGTGTTTAAATAAATAAGTTAAAATTGAGAATAGAAAAATTAACCTTAAAAACAGTAATATGTTTATTGAAACAAAAACCACTTTAGAAATAAATTAAAGGTATCTTTAAACCTAAATAGGAAAACTCATAAGTGACAAAACTAACAATATGAACTTCAAAAGACAATGACATAAAGTTTCAAAATTATGCCTAAACAGAAAATTTAATAAAAAATAAGAAAGAGTATACATATCAAAAAACAAACAATACCAACAACATTTAACTAACCTGTTTTGGTAGACGAACATTCCGAGTCCGAATTTCAAAAAAGATTGAGGATTGACCATGGGAAAATAGAAACAATAAATCATTCAGAACATATATTACTAATTTAAAAAAATAGTGACACAAAATTTAATAAGAAATAAGAAAGACTATACATAAAAAACAAAGAATACCAACAACATTTATCTAACTTGTTTTGATATACGAACATTCCGAGTACGAATTTCACAAAAGATTGACGGTTAACCATGGGAAAATACAAACCATAAATCATTCAGAACATACCTTACTAATTTAAAAAAAAAATACTGAACAGAAAGAATAAAATTAGATATTACAAACTTAAAAAAAGATAAAAAAATATAAAATTTAACTAACCTCTTTTGTTTGAGGAATTATCGGAGTCCGATTTTTATCACAGATTACGGATTCACATGAAAAAACAAATTCAACAAAATTCAATAACTGTCATAAATGTGGAAGACGTGATAAACAACTAACTAAAACAACATACCTTTAATTTTTTTGATCGGATCTACAGAAATAAGAACAAAGAAAACGTTAGTAGCAATCGAAACAATCTTTGTAAAATCAACTTTTGATCGGATCTAAGTGCAAATCTAATGGATTCTTCATCCACCAAATGATAGATTAGAATTTGTTCATTTTTAGATCAACAATATTTCAATTTTGAGATTTAAAATTTGAATTTAAGATTATTAATTTCAGTTTTAAAATCTAATTCATTCGTATATTGTTAATGAATTCCCCATGATACCCAAAGCAAAATAATATAAAATTCAAAAGAAAGTGTAAGAGTGAGAGATCACGTACATTGTAAGATTCCTTGATATGATAAGAATGAACTCCTCAATTGATTCCTCTCCACACATCAGCATGATATTGAAAAAAATCATCCAAATCAAATAAGTAAGATTGATTGAAACAAACAAAATAAACAATGAGAGGTTTATAGATTCATCTAACCTGTTACAAATTGACCTCGTTTTGATGCATAAGTCAAAAGCTACTTTCCAATCCATATATCTCATGATTTTTTAACATTCACAGTGACAACCCGGATATGCGAAAATAAATCGATCCATAACATACCTCTCATATGAATAGTCGTCATTGTTTTTACTCACAAATCTTTTTGAGAAACACAAAATCTAACCATAAACACACAATCTAACGATATCTTGAAGAAAAACAAAGAATTTTTTTTCACATGTTGATGTTTTTTTGTTGTACACAAACACAAATCGGAAGATCGAGAGAATCAATCATGAAAAAGAGGATTAAGACAGAGTTAGACAAAAATTTTATAATCAATGTAAATAAGAAAAATATGATTACCTGTGTGTCGATCTTTCAAGATGTAACGAAATCATAGTTAGATTCCTTGTAAGGTGGTTGTTCTCCCCACATTAATGAAGCAAATTCATTAGGTATTTCCTATCAGTGAAAACAAAAAAATAAATAATTAAATGCATAAGTTTAAATACAATATGTTTAGTAATCATAAAACCAATAAACATACAAAAAAAATAGGATCATCGTCCTCAATCAGCTTTAAGAATGAAAGACTGTTGTTACTCAAATCCATACCTGCAAATTAAATGTGAACGGTTTAAACACGTAAAAACGACAAATTATTTATAGAAGTAAACTAATAATAGCGGAAAACATATAAAACCGAAACAAACAAAATAAAAAAGGTTTCAAAAAACGTAACACCATTTATTTATAGAAATAGAAACCCTAATTCCGGAAAATTATCATACTAAAAATAAATCACTAACGAAATTTAAAATTGCTCAAAATTTTAAATTTATAATTTGAATTCCGGAAATAGAAATAGAAATAGAAACCTTAATTCCGGAAAATTATCATACTAAAAATAAATCACTAAAATTTACATTTGAGGTTTCAAAAATAAATCACTAACGAAATTTAAAATTGCTCAAAATTTTAAATTTAAAATTTGAATTCGAGAAATAGAAACTTTAATTACGAAAAATTATCATACTAAAAATAAATCACTAACGAAATTTAAAATTGCTCAAAATTTTAAATTTAAAATTTGAATTCTGGAAATAGAAATAGAAACCTTAATTGTCACACCCCAACCGATGGCGGAAACATCGGGATGAGACGAACAAATTGCTCAAAACAACATAACACTAAATGTGACAATATAAGTTAAATCATTTTATTAGATTCTAAAGGATAATACAAAGTTTCAAACATCCAAATATAAATTCAACAATAGGTTATTTCTAAAATGAGTTTCTAGGCCATCCTAGCTTGCTTTCTTGTATCTTGATAAATCAACCTGCAATATGTATTAAAATAAAGTCAACAAAAGCATGTTGGCGAGTATACAAGTTTTCATACATAGCATAGTACGTGTTTAAAATGTTGCTCATATCCAAATGTGAAATACAATATCATATTGACAGTATATACTCGAAACGATGTTACTCTACGTGTCCAAACCAAAGTTTAACGCAATTAAAGTGTCCAACCCAAAAGTGTACGGGTGGTTTTAACATAGTTTAACCTAACAATACCCGTTAATATAACGGGAGGGGCGTTTCTCAACCTATAGCGCTACCATTGTTAGGGGAGGCTTGCAAAGTTAATGAACACATAGTCATGATAGTTTACAGTAGCATAACATGTCTAACATGATTAAAATGTATCACATAGAGTATGGATAGAGTGTGCATAAAATGTTTAACGTGAATGTGTTGTTTGATATAGAATACATATTGCACCCAAAAAGTGTAAAACGAAAATGGGTCATGTATACTCACATTGATTGCGTTGCGTTTTCTTGGAAAGTAAGGAGAGATTGAGTTGGATCCAGAAGAGTGGCAACAAGCACAAGAGATTTACCCTATTTGATGATTTGGGATTCGTTAATTAAAATTGGGGAGAAGATTAATATTATCAGTAGTGATTGTAATAACAAAATATTAAGAATAGAATTTAACAATTAGTGATTTTAATATTAATGATAATAATAATATTATTATTATTGTTTAATATCCAATATTAATAATACTAATAGTGATAATATTTTCAATAATCATAATATTGATATTACTATCAATAATAACAATATTTAGTGATAGTAGTAATAATATAAAAATAACAATAATACTAATTCTGAAAAATTCTGATTTAAAAATAATAATAAAGATTCTGATTTATAATAGAAATAATGATTCTGATTTTTAAAAATAACAATAATTCTGATTAATAAGTTAATAATATTCTGAAATAATAAATCTGATTATAATAATAATATAGGTTAATAATTAAATCTGTTATATATATATATATATATATATATATATATATTAATAACAATTTTCCTGATCTATAAAGATTAGTAAAAATAATAAATCTGATTATTATTATATATTAGTAATAATTGTAATATTAATGATAATGATAAATATGATAATTAATAATAATTACACTAATAACAATGATTTTATAATTACACTAATAGTAATAACAATAATAATAATAATAAAAATAATAATAATATTAATAATAATAATAATAATAATAATAATAATATTTGTAATGATATTGATTTTAATATTAAGATATACAGAAACCTCAAAAATAGAATGTTATACAAGAATAGAAACACGACAACGAAACTGAAACGGTTAAAGGTACCGGGTTTTATCGTCTTCTCCGGCGAAGCTCCGGCGGAGTGCAGGCGGTCCGGCGACTTCGTTTTCTCGGTGACTTGAAACAAGGTGACAATCGAACTCCGGTGAAGGTGAAAAGGTATCCGAAAGGTGTTGCAATGGGTTCCGGTGTCGAGCGGGTTAAGCGAGAGTGAGCGAGTAACAGTGATGGAGGTTTCGTGGTGGTGATGGAACGAGAGTGTTTTGTGGGTGTGGTGTTCGAACAGAGGGTTCGGTATTTATAACATATGGGTCTCGCAAGATTATGGTAACGAATTCGTAATTTCGGAAACGACTCTGATTGATTGGAAATCGATCAAGAAAGGAAATGATTGATTCAGAATATAGTAAGTGTGTATTTCTGGTTCGATTTCGTTTTATTTGGAACGAAGGAAAGGAAATCATGGCTGTTACGTCTTCTGTTGGCGGCAATTCTTTTTAAAAAAAAGGGATGATGCGAAATAGTATATAAATATCAATTGGTTCCATAATCAAACGGATGTGGCATGCCCGGCCGAGTGGTTAAGATGTTATTTGTTGAGTTAGAGGTCGCGAGTTCGAGCCCAAGGGGGGGGCGGTTCTCACCCAGGAGAACCCCCCCCCCCCCTTTTTACCTTTTTGACTTAACAGCAGTTAAGTGCAGTTAACTGGGTTTTCTAACCCAGTTACATGACTTCTTTTATAAAAACTAACCCGGTTAGGTTAATTTGATGAAACTAAGGGATCTACTAACCAAGTTGGTAGAAACTAACTAAAATTCATTAAAATTCTTTTTATTTATTTACAAAACCAATTTATTTAATTAATTAATTTATTTAATTATTATAAATAGCATATTTCTTTATTTTAACTAATAATATATATTATAATTATTTGATTTAACCCAAATTTCTGGTAATTTACCGAATTATCGTACGAATTCCCGATTTTGTCTGGTTTAGGGTAATCTCTTGCTAGTACTTGTTTCGAGAGCCAAGATTAGAATATCTTTCCACTGTTTTTACGTGTTTGACATAGTTTAACGTGTTTTAACATGAAATAACATAACATAGTATTAAAACAAGCATATGATCAAAACGATGCACTTTTTCATTATGATCCAAGTCTCGAAATACAAGATAGGGTAAAATGAGAGTACAACCGACTGAAATTGGAAAGTACAACTGATAAAGCTATAAATAGAAAATTAAAAAATACGGAACGTTACAGTCTCCCCTACTTTAGGAGATTTCGTCCTCGAAATCAAGATGAAAGACCAAAAGAAAGGAAACGATGCAATGGTTATGATGGTTGAAGAACGACGCTGATCGAGACGATTTTACCATTAGGTGTTGGCATCTTGAGCTTGGTTGGCATTGAGAGCTGGGGCTTTTGGGGCTGGTTGTCGTTCTTGGTTCCATAAGGGACAGTGTGGGCGAAGGTGTGTCGTGTCTCCACACTTGAAACATGCGCGAACTCTGTTGCCTGACTCCGAGTTTTGAAATTTTCGTTTCCTACCCTCGTTGCCATTTGTTGGGGCTTCATGGCCAATGGTAACCTGGTTGGCTACCCGAGTGGATGTTGCGGCTTGTTTATCACGAACGCGATTATTGTTTAAACTGGCAGCGAGACGATAAACAGCCTCGATATTGTCAAGCTGGGCTGCCTCGATGGTGTCTCTCATGGTAGGGGGTAAACCGTGGATATACTTTTTGATCATACGATCAACCGTGAGGACTAGGTGAGGTACAACAAAGCTCAGCTGCTTAAAGCGGGTGGTATACGGGAGGTTATCGTCTCCAACTTGCTTGAGAGCCCAAAATTCTTCCTCAAGCTTCTGTTGTTCACGAGGAGGGCAAAATTCCTCCATCATGAGCTGCTTCAATTCTTCCCATGACAACGCATATGCCAACTCGTTTGAACGAATGTTCCTTTCATTCGTCCACCATTCTAGGGCTCTCGCTTGAAAGACACCAGTAGCACTACGTGTCTTGAGCTCATCAGGACATTCACTATTAATAAATGTGACCTCTATGCTGTCGAACCACTCGAACATAGCTGTCACACCTTCTTCACCAGTGAAGGGCTTAGGGCGGCAAGAGGCGAAATGTTTGTAGTTAAAGGCAATGGGCTTAGGTTGGGCAACTTTCGAGTCAATAGAAGAGTTTGGGGTGTTGGAAGCTTGGATTTCGTTCACAACTTTGGGGATAAGGCGGGCGAATTGTTTGGCCATGAATGCCATCATCTTCTTTTGCGAGCTGCCCCTTGATTTTCTGGACGAGTTGGAAAGTTGGCGAGATGAAGACATCTACGAAATTGAAATGATTTGAGGATGAGACTTTGATCATAATGATTATTGGAGAAAAATTGTTTAATGTATGCAACACGTAGCACATTGTTTCACATTGTTTCACATAGAATGACGTAGAGTGACATAGATGTTTCACATAGGGTAACATGTATGGTAAAAGCATAATAAATTTAATTTGTTTACGAAAGAGTATCATTAATTGTTTTAGATTGCGACAAAAGTGTAAATTGTGACTTCCTAGTTTGAAATGAAGATAACGCTCAATATAAAATCACATAGAAATTGAGATAACATAAAAGAGATTTATCATAAAACATGGATTGTCACGAAACGTAACATATGACACTTCCAAAGTGAATCGAAGACCTTCTCGAATTAAGGAAACGTGCTTTGGCCTAATAGGTATTAGTACTCTCATCGATGGTCCCCAGGTAGGCAACGGGTCCTTAATGGATTTATACGAATGCCAAGCCTAGACAGGACGTCCCGACTACCGGTACCTAACCCTTCCAGTTACTACACGTCCTTAATCGATTGGGAAATCGAGACTTTGGCGAGAGCGAAAATCGAGGAGTGGGACTAGTTAACAAGATGCGAGTATCACCCCTAACTTGATAACATCGTACCCTAACGTGGTTGGTACTTATCAAGAGATAAGGGTCCACTAGAGTATGAAATGGAAAACTCCCATCAAGGTTTGGATATCACTCCTAACTTGAGGGTAGATTTCGTGCAAAATCAAAGTATAGCTGAGTGAAAATCATTACCAAGTGTGGGAATCACCCCTATCTTGATAAGTCATTTCTATTGTGTTGTAAGAGTGTCTTCCAAATGTGTATTGTGTTAGCCTTAGGAAAGGCATATACATTAGAAGTCCAAAAGGATAGAGAGAAGCAAGTGAGGTAGAAGGGAGGTTGTTTTAAGCAACACATAGTGAAAAGGCTCCTAAACTATAGACTAGGCAAGGCATTCCTAATTCCCTATAGTTATGGCTCTGATACCAATCTGGTATCAAAGTACTCCTACTATAGACTAGGGAAAAGTATAGCAAGCCTACCTAATTCCCTATAGTTATGGCTCTGATACCAATCTGTCACACCCCAACCGATGGCGGAAACATCGGGGTGAGACGAACAAATTGCTCAAAACAACATAACACTAAATGTGACAATATAAGTTAAATCATTTTATTAGATTCTAAAGGATAATACAAAGTTTCAAACATCCAAATATAAATTCAACAATAGTTTATTTCTAAAATGAGTTTCTAGGCCATCCTAGCTTGCTTTCTTGTATCTTGATAAATCAACCTGCAATATGTATTAAAATAAAGTCAACAAAAGCATGTTGGCGAGTATACAAGTTTTCATACATAGCATAGTACGTGTTTAAAATGTTGCTCATATCCAAATGTGAAATACAATATCATATTGACAATATATACTCGAAACGATGTTACTCAACGTGTCCAAACCAAAGTTTAACGCAATTAAAGTGTCCAACCCAAAAGTGTACGGGTGGTTTTAACATAGTTTAACCTAACAATACCCGTTAATATAACGGGAGGGGCGTTTCTCAACCTATAGTGCTACCATTGTTAGGGGAGGCTTGCAAAGTTAATGAACACATAGTCATGAGAGTTTACAGTAGCATAACATGTCTAACATGATTAAAATGTATCACATAGAGTATGGATAGAGTGTGCATAAAATGTTTAACGTGAATGTGTTGTTTGATATAGAATACATATTGTACCCAAAAAGTGTAAAACGAAAATGGGTCATGTATACTCACATTGATTGCGTTGCGTTTTCTTGGAAAGTAAGGAGAGATTGAGTTGGATCCAGAAGAGTGGCAACAAGCACAAGAGATTTACCCTATTTGATGATTTGGGATTCGTTAATTAAAATTGGGGAGAAGATTAATATTATCAGTAGTGATTGTAATAACAAAATATTAAGAATAGAATTTAACAATTAGTGATTTTAATATTAATGATAATAATAATATTATTATTATTGTTTAATATCCAATATTAATAATACTAATAGTGATAATATTTTCAATAATCATAATATTGATATTACTATCAATAATAACAATATTTAGTGATAGTAGTAATAATATAAAAATAACAATAATAATAATTCTGAAAAATTCTGATTTAAAAATAATAATAAAGATTCTGATTTATAATAGAAATAATGATTCTGATTTTTAAAAATAACAATAATTCTGATTAATAAGTTAATAATATTCTGAAATAATAAATCTGATTATAATAATAATATAGGTTAATAATATTCTGAAATAATAAATCTGATTAAATGTTTTAACATGCATAAGTATTTTTGTTTCTAAACTTTGAACGTGTACGAAGTGCCATAAGAGACTCATCGGACACAATCATAAATGTTTTACATTTCCGAGTGGCCTAATAAGTTGAAATAAATAATAATTACTTGTTTTTTAAAAGATATAAATTTAAAAGTAAAAAAGTTATATATGATACTAAACTTTCCTCTTTCTCGGCAAAACACTTTGAGCAACATCAACTGTATATTTCGGAATGGCCTAAACAGAAAAAAAAATACATAAGTAACTACCATTATTGGAAAACATATAGAATCAGCATAACTCACATCAGAAACAAATGTGGAGCACAGACTCGGTTCAGAAAAAACAACATTTGTTTTCCCTGTAGGATCAACCTAAATAACAAAAAAGAATAAAAAATTAATATACAATGAATTAATAAATTGTATTATATAATACTTAAGTAAGTAGATATACATGGGACTTGTTCTTGGGTATCAAAAATTTGTCCAGATCCGTCTCAAACTTGCTTTTGTCCTAAAAAAGGGAAACATATATATTAAAAAAATGTAAAGAAATAAACTTAAATTCTGAAAAATATAATGAAGTAATTGGAAAAAAACCCTTTAAAATTAGATTTTTTTCAACACCGACAATTGTTTTCGCCTTGGGATCATCCTACGAAAGGTAGAACATTAACCTTTGAAAATGAAAAAAATAAACGTAAAATAATTCACTTAATTACAAAATCATATAATTTATTGAATGAACATAAACCTTTAAAGTTAAATCTTCATCACAAACAACCCTTGCTTTGCCTTGCGGTTCAGTTTTTTTTATCCCAATCATCTTTGAACTACGTATAACAAAAATAATTGTTTAACAATATAGTACCCATAATTATTAAATTTAATAAAGTAGCGAAAAAAAATTGACGAAAACTGTTTAACAATATAAAAAGAATAATAATTAAATTTAGTAAAACAAAAAAAAACAAAAAAATGACAAAAAATTACCTTCTTCTTAAGGTCTTCCATTTCAAGTAGAGATGAGAAAAAGTTATCAAACTTCGAATCATCAATATCCTACACAATTATAAATAAACAAATAAAATGTATAAATACAAAAAAGATATTTATAATACGTTTTAATAAAATTGATTAAAATATAGGGAATTACATTGAACACAGCTTCAAAACTTGCCAACTGAAATTTGTCATCTTCACATTCCACAACAACACCTTCTTGAAAGTCAGTTCCATCACTACTACACTTCTCCTTATGTTCAGACTACAAAAAATATCAAAAATAACAATGTGTTAAATTCAATATCAACTTGTAAGCTCGCGTTGATAACTAAATAATAGTGTAGATGTACCATCAACAATCTTAACTGAATCTTTGTAAGGTGGTTGGTCTCCCCAAATCATTGAAGCAAAGTCATTAGGTATTTTCTATGAGTTTAAAACAAAAAAAAAATGTCAGATTACTTAAAATATGATTAGTATTAGTAATTAGAATACAAATAAACGTACCAAAAATTTCGGATCATCTTCCTCAATAAGCTTTAAAAATGAAGGACTGTTGTGCAAGGGATCCACATCTGAAATAAAGGTTTATAAATAATTTAAACCTTTAATAATGAAGGTTTTTAAAAAATAAAAACGACAAAGTATTTATAGAAAAACAATCAATATTCCTAAATCAACAATCAATAAGCTTTAAAAGATAATTTAGTCAATGAACAAACTTCCAAATATAAAAATAAAAAGAAACGGTTTAGAAAAAATAAAAAATATTTATTTTTTAGATACAAATTCAATATTCCAAAGACAAAAAACATTAAACCGGGTGAAAAATTACCAGACCAGTGTAAATAAATCTTCATCATCAAGACAATCAAAACAGATCAGACACTAAAAAAATGCATAATCTTTAATGGATTGAGGCTTAATACACAACAAATTTATTACAAAACAAATATGAAAATGACAAATAACAGAGATTGATAGTACGGCAATGCACAAAAAAAATCAAACAAAATACCAAATTACCTTTGACAAATATGAAAATGACAAATAACAGCATACATCTTCGCATCTGTCATTGTTGTCAAAAACTGCTCGGCAATCGCTCTTCCTTCATCCCACTCCAATATAAAAGTTCCGTTAACACCTAAAAATCGATAATCATTTACAACAATTACAACAAAAAAATCAATAAATCACGAAAAACTACTACATATCAGGATTCAAATTATTAGTTTTCCGCCAAAATAATATAATTTTCAGAAAACTTAAATATCATCTAAAACTGAATAACTTCAATATACCGGAACAACATTAGATCAGATCTAAGCAAAACTAACCCAGAAGCCATGTCTCTGAAAATCAATGTGACACTTCAATATAACATTTTTTAGGTCTTTGAGATACTTATTTGGTTTCCCTGTAGGATCAACCTAAATAACAAAAAAAAGAATAAAAAAATTAATATACAATGAATTAATAAATTGTATTATATAATACTTAAGTAAGTAGATATACATGGGACTTGTTCTTGGGTATCAAAAATTTGTCCAGATCCGTCTCAAACTTGCTTTTGTCCTGAAAAAGGGAAACATATATATTAAAAAAATGTAAAGAAATAAACTTAAATTCTGAAAAATATAATGAACTAACTGGAAAAAAACCCTTTAAACTTAGATTTTTTTCAACACCAGCAATTGTTTTCGCCTTGGGATCATCCTACGAAAGGTAGAACATTAACCTTTGAAAATGAAAAAATAAACGTAAAATAATTCACTTAATTACAAAATCATATAATTTATTGAATGAACATAAACCTTTAAAGTTAAATCGTCATCACAAACAACCCTTGCTTTGCCTTGCGGTTCAGTTTTTTTATCCCAATCATCTTTGAACTACGTATAACAAAAATAATTGTTTAACAATATAGTACCCATAATTATTAAATTTAATAAAGTAGCGAAAAAAATTGACGAAAACTGTTTAACAATATAAAAAGAATAATAATTAAATTTAGTAAAATAAAAAAAACAAAAAAATGACAAAAAATTACCTTCTTCTTAAGGTCTTCCATTTCAAGTAGAGATGAGAAAAAGTTATCAAACTTCGAATCATCAATATCCTACACAATTATAAATAAACAAATAAAATGTATAAATACAAAAAAAGATATTTATAATACGTTTTAATAAAATTGATTAAAATATAGGGAATTACATTGAACACAGCTTCAAAACTTGCCAACTGAAATTTGCCATCTTCACATTCCACAACAACACCTTCTTGAAAGTCAGTTCCATCACTACTACACTTCTCCTTATGTTCAGACTACCAAAAATATCAAAAATAACAATGTGTTAAATTCAATATCAACTTGTAAGCTCGCGTTGATAACTAAATAATAGTGTAGATGTATAATTCTAACCGCAATAAAAAAATCATCATCATCATCACCATAGATTGAGTCATCCAAAACAACTAACTCCACCCTGTTGTTCTGAATTTGAGTACCGGTTTGATGATTAAAGACTGAAATCTCAAAAATTTTATTTCCATGCAATGAAAAGACAAAGGTAGATCGCCTTTCTAAGGCAAGATCGTTTATCATCTCAGAGCATCCATGAGTAAAAACACAGCTGTCAGTTAATCCGTCCATCTTAACGTTCCAAAATCTATCTCCTAAATAAAGAGTTGACTGACCACCTTTGAAATTTTGACCATAAAATTGCCTCCAAAATTCATCAGCCATTACCTGCATAGCATGTGATAATTAGTAATAAAAATTAAATTAAATACCAATATACAGAAATAAAACATTATACATCATAATTATTGTATAAATACTACTTACAATAACATCTTCGTGAGGATTGATCTTGGATATAAAGCAGTTTTTCTAAACAAATGATTTAAACACCATTAGAAAGAATGCTGATGGTCCATATGACTGAAACATAAGGTAGTCATCTTTTCTTACACAACTATCCCGAACAACTTTGGTGAAGCCATCACTAAGAACATGGCCCACATCAGTTTTTTTCACTCTTACAAATCATAACTTGTTACCATCAACAATCTTAATTGAATCTTTGTAAGGTGGTTGGTCGCCCCAAATCATTGAAGCAAAGTCATTAGGTATTTTCTATGAGTTTAAAACAAAAAAAAAATGTCAGATTACTTAAAATATGATTAGTATTAGTAATTAGAATACAAATAAACGTACCAAAAATATCGGGTCATCTTCCTCAATAAGCTTTAAAAATGAAGCACTGTTGTGCAAGGGATCCACATCTGAAATAAAGGTTATAAATAATTTAAACCTTTAATAATGAAGGTTTTTAAAAAATAAAAACGGTAAAGTATTTATAGAAAAACAATCAATATTCCTAAATCAACAATCAATAAGCTTTAAAAGATAATTTAGTCAATGCACAAACTTCCAAATATAAAAACAAAAAGAAACGGTTTAAAAAAATTAAAAAATATTTATTTTTTAGATACAAATTCAATATTTCAAAGACAAAAAACATTAAACCGGGTGAAAAATTATCAGACCAGTGTAAATAAATTTTCATCATCAAGACAATCAAAACAGATCAGACACTAAAAAAATGCATAATCTTGAATGGATTGAGGCTTAATACACAACAAATTTATTACAAAACAAATATGAAAATGACAAATAACAGAGATTGATAGTCCGGCAATGCACAAAAAAAATTAGCAAAAAAAAAAAAATCAAACAAAATACCAAATTACCTTTAACAAATATGAAAATGACAAATAACAGCATACATCTTCGCATCTGTCATTGTTGTCAAAAACTGCTCGGCAATCGCTCTTCCTTCATCCCACTTCACTATAAAAGTTCCGTTAACACCTAAAAATCGATAATCATTTACAACAATTACAACAAAAAAAATCAATAAATCACGAAAAACTACTACATATCAGGATTCAAATTATTAGTTTTCCGCCAAAATAATATAATTTTCAGAAAACTTAAATATCATCTAAAACTTAATAACTTCAATATACCGGAACAACATTAGATCAGACTAAGCAAAACTAACCCAGAAGCCATGTCTCTGAAAATCAATGTGACGCTTCAATATAACATTTTTTAGGTCTTTGAGATACTTATACCTGCATTCATAACAAATAATAACAAAAATGCTAAAAAAAAAACAAACAATGGAGCCTTAAGAAGATTACATTTAGGTCATGCCATACATTCTCATCATTACACATATGCACCCAAAATAGTTGACTAAGTAATGTGACTTTTTTTTAAATTATCCTTTGACCCATTTATAGATTTTTCCATGCAACACAAATTGAAACATAAACAAACATGAATTCATCTATAAAAAGTGCATCAAAAACTCTACTAAATCACCACAAATATAGAGAACCATCAATATAAACTCAAAAATTATGAAAAAAAAAAAACCGTTATCCCATTCAAGCATTTCATCAAACACCTTGCGTGCAATCCAAAAACTAAAACATTTTCAAACATTTTACACTAAAATTAACGTTCAGTCATCACGGATCTAATCAACCAATTTCCATAAAATTAATAAGAATAAAAAAAAAGTTAACATCAATTCAAATCTAAATAATTATGAACATATGAAATCATATGAAATTCAAGGAAAATTGTTTACAAATTGTGGACTAAAAAAAATACCACGATCCATATGAAACTGATGCAGATGAAATCAAGATAATAAATCGCCCAACTTGAAATCGTCAATGTCAAAAGCGACTGAGGTTAGGTTTTGATATTGTAATAGATTGGATGTAACAGATGACAACGAAAAGATTAAGGTAAGAGGTGGTGAGGGATCGATTCAGGGGAAGAAGAAGATGGCACATGAACAAGTTTGGTTTTTAGGGTTTGTGGAGAATGTCAAAGATCGTGAGAAAGAAGAATGAGTAAAAAGGATATAAAGGATCCGTTTGGATCATTAGGTGACCCAAAGTCCGACCCAGTTGTTTCTGGATCCCGTGTCCAATTCACAAAACATCTAATATTGTATCTTCCCTCCCAAAATCACCATCTATTCAACAATAAGTTGCCACATCATCAATTTGGCTTCACCATTCAAGGACAAATAGCCCAAATCATCTCCTTTATTAATATATATAGATAATTATTCATAAATAATTAGCTATAATCATATACATGGGTGGAGATACAATAGGAAGATTATTTGGCTAGGAAGTGATCTTGACCATCCATTAAGTTAATCAAGGGCTAAAATTAAATCAGGGAAATTGAAAGGAAGAAAAGAGGCGCGTGAGTTTGTTCAAGGGCATTCTAGTCAATCCAAGCCAATAGTTTCTCTCTCCTCCAATTCCCCCCCCCCTCCATTTTTTAAACGTTAATAACTCTTTCATACGACATTATTTTTTTATAAAAATTGCACCAAAAAAACGAGCGTTTTCTTATCTTTAAAACGAGTATACTATTGCTATATTTAAAAAAAATTAAGACCCAGTTGCATAAAACGCAATAGAAAAACCACCAGTTACGTAAAACGCAATGAAAAAAAAACCTAAAAAATGACATTTTTCTAAAACGCAATGCACCAAAAACACAAAGAAATGACTTTTTTGTAAAACGCAATGGC
This sequence comes from Helianthus annuus, assembly GCF_002127325.2. NCBI lineage: Eukaryota > Viridiplantae > Streptophyta > Magnoliopsida > Asterales > Asteraceae > Helianthus > Helianthus annuus. Next base: position 171,942,416 of record NC_035448.2, on the reverse strand, counting down.
CAGAAAACACATAAAAATGTGTTTTACCTAAAACGCAATGCACCAAAAACACAAAAACGGTGTTTTACCTAAAACGCAATGCACCAAAAACACAAAGAAATGTCTTATTTGTAAAACGCAATGGCCAGAAAACACTTAAAATGTCTGTTTTCTAAAACGCAATGGACTGAAAACACATAAAAAATGTTTTACCTAAAACGTAATGCACAAAACACAAAGAAATGTCTTATTTGTAAAACGCAATGGCTAGAAAACACTTAAAATGACTCATTCTAAAACGCAATGGACTGAAAACACCTAAAAAAATGTGTTTTACCTAAAACGCAATGACTAAAAACACTTAAAAATGTGTTTTTTCTAAAACGCAATAGCCAGAAACCACATAAAACTCTTTTATTTCTAAAACGCAATGGACACATAAAATTGTCTGTCACTGTGAACTGTCTGAATTGTCTACGAATTACTGTCTTCGAAATGAGTAATTTTTCTGATGCATTTTTAGTACAGCAATTTAATCGAGCCAGGGACTCTGCCCCTTGGACCTCGCCAGGGGCTGCCGCCCCTAGGACCCCGCTACCAGGGGCTGCCGCCCCCGGATCCCCGCCAAGATCGTACAACGCAATGACTAAATAAAAAACCCAGATCATGAAAATGAAATTAAAGAATTTCTTACATGGATCGAAACCGATTTCTTCATCAATTGACGAAATTTGAATGATAGAAACACTTAATAACGCTCGAATCGAACGAATCGAGTGATTATCTCCAAAATCACCGGAAAAAACGAGATTTTTTTATGAAATTAAACTGGGTTTTCTTCAAAAAAAAGTTGAAGAACACGTTGATCGGGTTTTGAATCATTGATTGGTGATGAAAATCGCACTATAATGTAGTGATTATTGAGATAGAAAGTGAAGAAATGGTTGAAGATGGTGGGTTTTGAAAAAGGTGGGTTTGAAGTTACTGGGTTTTGAAAAAGGAAGAAGAAGGAGTTGGATTGACTAAAATACTCTTTTTCTTTATTTTAAATGTTGTCACATGTCATAATTCTATGGCTTCCTATCCTTCCTAGCAAAAATTAACTTCCTATTTGATCTTTTCCCTAATATACTGTTATATTTTGTTGACTATAAATAAAGTATACATGTATTAAGTTCACGCTTTGTGTTTTTAATTGTTGATAAAATGATGGAACTTGTATATTATCCTAAGACAAATTGCATTCTTCATGATGGATGAGATGAGCCAAGTTGACTATTATTATAAAACACAAGTTGACATTCTAGGAAAGACAAACCCACCTACAGAAAAAGCCAACATGTATATAAAAAAATAATACAATATTATGTATAACGTGGGGGCAACTCGACCTTTATATATGAATGTAAGGTCTAGATCTGGTGATAATTAGTTTACATCAAGTATGTGTAAAGTAATGGCATCAGAGAATACTTTTCTTTGTTAATAGATATTTATTCCATTAATCCAGCTTCGTGTAATTTACTTGAGTTTCTAACCTAATTTTTTATATAAAAAACAATACTCTCTATTTATTGAAAGTTTAAAACCTAGTGTGTTTCAAGAACCCTTCTTGAGTTTCTAAACTAACTTTTTATATACAAAAAACAATACTCTCTATTTATTAAAAGTTTAAAACCTAGTGGTTTCCAAGAACCCGTATAAATCTTCCCTTGACATCTATGTATGTGTACACAGTTATAACCTTTCAATATAATCTAATACAAGCTACCTCCCAATTATTTAATATATGGAAAATACAAAATGACGAAAATGCCCTGACTAACTGAGGAGCATGGATGGGGTTAACTCAATTTGATTAAAATGGCAATGATGGAAACTTTTTGGACCCACAGACGATTAATAAAACCTTTAGGGCAAAACTACACAAACCACAAAGACCAAAATGACAGTTTACTCTTAAATTAAAAGAAAAAAAAAAGCGTTTTTATATATAACTCATTAATTAACATGGTGCAATAAACTAGGACACTCATGTGAAGAATAAATATCAAATCAATTGAAGGTGTTTTTCACTTGTTGAGCTTAACCTGCTAGAGACATGGAGGAGATGTTCAAAACACTTCCTCAGCACACTAGTAGCTGGTTGAAAGGCAAGCAAACCTTGTACAAGTATCAAGACGTATGGAACCATGAAAAGTTCCATGCAGGAGGAATTTTAGCAAGACAAAGCTTCAAGGCGCGATCAAATGATGTATTTCTATGTAGTTATCCCAAGAGTGGCACAACATGGCTAAAGGCCTTGGCTTATGCCATCGTAACCCGAAAAAAGTTCGATGCATCAACCAGCCCTTTGCTCACAACCATGCCTCATAACTGCATTCCCACCCTTGATAAAGAAATTGAACAAATTATAGAAAAACACCCCAACACCTCACGCTTTGCACCCATAGCCACACACCTTCCTTACAATTCCCTGCCAGAATCAATCAGAGCTTCGAACTGCAAGATAGTTTACGTATACCGGAATGTAAAAGATGTCATAGTTTCTTATTACCATTTCATGAGAGAAATATACAAACTACCCATGGAAGATGCCCCATTTGAGGAGGCGTTTGACGAGTTTTGTCAAGGCTTTTCAGTATATGGACCATATTGGGATCATATCTTGGGATACTCAAAAGCAAGCTTGGAGAGACCTGAGACAACTCTTTTCCTGAAATATGAAGATATGCAAAAGGATCCTATAAGCAACGTGAAGAGACTTGCAGAGTTCATTGGGTATCCCTTTACAGCCCAAGAAGCGAAAGAAGGTGTAATAGAAAGTATTATAAAGATGTGTAGTTTTGAGAATTTGAGCAACTTAGAAGTAAACAAAACTGGTCTAGGAGAAGGATCCATTGTGCCTGAAAACCGATTCTACTTCAGGAAGGGTAAGGTTGGAGATTGGGAGAACTACTTCACGGATGAGATGATCGAAAAGATTGACAAACTGATTGATGAGAAGTTGAGCTCCACCGGTTTAGCTCTAAAGTGAAAGGGATCACACCGTTGGCTCATGATTTTAGTCTATGCTTAAAGTTTATGATTTTAAATAAGTGAGGGCTATGTCTCTCTTTGAATGGGTGTTTTCCATCCATCATAATATGATGTTCTTGCTTTCAAATTTAAACTATATATGTTGTTGTACGTATATTAGTATTGATAGTTTCTTTGCTTTGCTTTTTGGATATTTGTCAAATTCTACGAGATGCATTGTTAAATCATTAATAAACAATGGATAACTTCTGAAACTAATGTTTCTTTTATTAGTTTTCAAAAGTATTTTAATCGATTCTCCGCACCTCCTCGTTGTGCCCAAACAGCCCGACTAAGAGATCGCTTTATGCATTCAAAACGGTCAAGTCTTCCCGGTACATAGGCGTGTTTTTCAGCACCCAAAAGCCCAAAGCTATCAAAACGCTTTAACATTATTAATTGTTGAATAATAAGTACCCCAAAGCTATGTGTTGGAAAGTTGAGTTAAATGAGGTCTTCACTAAATATTTTGGACACAAATAACTATGTTTATATAAATGTTGTATAGACAATTATTTTTGGGTTTGTGAGAGCATCACAACAAAACAAACCTCGTCCAAAATGGAGTTAAAATGAATAAAATACCAATAGTTGAAGTTGTATGGTCGGAACAACCAAAGATGGAAAATATGGAAGAAAAAATAATAAGCTTTGTCAAGTTGTCTCATATAGATGGAATGCCAATAATTGAAGTGGTATATAAGGAGGATCAATCCTTGTAAATTGTCCACTAACTATAAATACTAGTGAGAACCCTAAAGGTTGTGAAGCACCCAAACTCGCACGTGCGTGCGAGATGGGCGTAACAGCGCACTTTGCACTTTGCACACCACGAGCAGCCTTCGTATTTTTTTAAAGTTGGTTCGAACGGCCCAGGTCAAGCGCGTGTGGTGCAGTCCAACGGGTCGGGTCCGAAACAACAACTGATGACATCAGCAACTGCTGTTGAGCTCAGCAGTGGTTCTAGCCAAACAACTGCTAGTTCGAACCAGCAATTGTTCACTACTTAGCTGTTTGACCAGCATTTTGGTTGGGCACTTTTTTGGGGGCCAAACAACACTTGTTTGCTCTTGATCGGTTGTTTGCTTTGGTCAACATCTTAGACCAGATCAGTTGTTCGCTACACTGATCAGTTGTTCCAAATTGTTGTTTCGACTAATTTAAGTCACAACATAGACAGGTTGGTTTGCCACTGATCAAAATTCAAAACCGCCTGACACGCAACCTGACCTTTGTCGATCACACTTGTTCAAAGAGGCTTCATCCACTAGACCAAGAAACAAAACCGCATGCTTCTACTGTTTCCTTTCACTTGCTAAACGAATTAATCCAAAGCCACCTACACTATGCTGGATCCTTTATGCCCACTTTTCATTCACCTACGTCGATCTCCCCTTATCACGAAACAAGCCAATCAAGGACTGCTCCGGTTCTTTGATCACCTTTAATAGCCACGGAACACCGTTATTCATCATCGTCATCACTATGTCAAAACGGTACTTCCCCGCAACAATGGCTGACCCGAAACACCTTATCATCTCGTATTCTGATGTTGTTAGTCTTCTCGTTGCTACCCACACCTATTTTTTCACACAAGAAAATCGTGGCTTCCCTTTCCATTCTCTCCTCATAGTATTGCAATTAATATTCCCACACACCAAGTCACTCAGTCAAACACTTGACCAAATCAGATTTGACACGTGTCAAGTTAGATCTATGGCCCGCAACTCACTAACCCATGAATAAACCGATAAACCAAACATAAGTTAGAGTAGGTTTTCGGACACAAGACGAAAACCCAATATAAACATAGCACAAAGTTTATGGTTTATGTTTGATTTAAACGGGTTTGGGTTAAACCGCGAATATGTTTAGCTAAATGGGTCGGGTGGGTCAACCTATTAACCTAATATGTCCGTGAGTTGACCTGCGTATTTTTATAAATTTACTTTAGAAAGTATTGCATATTAGAATCCAGCTTACCAACCTCATTAGACCTTTACAAGTAATTTTATTGTGTTCTTATCTTCTCTCAATCTTGAAACTCAATATTTGTTATTTTCTCAAATCTAAAACTTTAGAGTCAATATTGAGAGGCCTAGACACCAAACTATAATCGCATTTGGACATTCCGTAACAAATCGTTAACTTTGTTTTAGATCAAATAACGTGTAACGTTTCCGACAATTTAGCTACCTTCTTATATTGGCACTTATCTTTGTCTACATTTGTTTAGGATTTATGTTATAGTTTGAAAACTTATATGTATAGTTCAGCTAATGGTTTTTGTATTGGATGAGTTCGTGAAATCTCAGACTTACTTTAGTAGATGATAGTTATAAATTTGCGTTGGTTGGGCTTTATGATTCACACAACTAGGCCTGTAAACGAACCGAAAGTTCATGAACTGTTCTTGAACTTGTTCGGCGGAAAGTTCGTTTATGTTTGTTTATTTAATAAACGAACGAACACGGACAAAATATTTTGTTCGTTTAATTAAGTTTAATTAAATGAACGAACATGAACACACCTTGTGTTCGTTCATTTATGTTAATGAACGTTCGTTTATGTTCGTAAACGTTCGTTTATTTACGTTCGCTTAAATTTTAGTAAATACGTAAATAGTTATATTTATATAAATAGGGTAAGGATAGTGTAAAAAGTGCTCAAAGTGTGAGAAGTGTAAGAAGTGTATTATAACACTATATATAATACTATATAACACCATATAAACATCGTATAACAATATGTAACACCATATAATACCATATAACACTATGTAACACTATATATCATTATATAACAAATATAACACTATACATCTATAATAGACATGCTATCAGACAACCTATAGTGTTATATTTGTTATATAATGATATATAGTTTTACATAGTGTTATATGGTATTATATGGTGTTATATATTGTTATACGGTGTTTATATGGTGTTATATAGTATTATATATAGTGTTATAATACACTTCTTACACTTCTCACACTTTGAGCACTTTTTACAGGATCCTCTACCTATATAAATATTAGGTTTTTAACTACTTATAGAAATATAACTATTAGTAATTGAGTTTTTTAATAATAAAAAATGAAAGAGTAAATTGCATTTAGGTCTGTTTGCCAGTTTTATCCAAAATGACTTTTTTGTGCCAAACAGCCCTTCACCTTTGGCATTTTTTGCCATTTTCATCCAAACCACTAACTTAGTTTACTTTTTATGTTAAGTTGAAGAATATTTGGATGAAACTGGCAAATACAAAACCCCAGGGACGATTTTGGCAATTTACTCAAACTCTTTTTAATTTCTTTTATTTAATTAATTTTGTCACATATTTATACAACATAATATACATGCAATTTTTATATAAAAAAATTTAACAGTTTTGTCACATAATTTTTATAAATTTTCATTCAAACCACTAACTCAGTTTATTTTTTCTATTAAGGTGAACGATGTTTTAAATTTTATAAATTAAGACAGAAATTAAGATCCAGTTTTTTTTTTATTTAGATCTGTTTTATAAAGAGAAAACAATAGATAAAATAAATATCAATGGTGTGCAACACATAACAATCGATTACAACTTTTAGTATTTAATCAAGTGTAGAGATAGAAAAAAAAAATTGTAAAACGTTACATATTTTTAAATGTGTTGAGCACCTAAGAAATATGTTGGCATAAATAATTTATTTATCTAATTAAGATTATGAGGGTAACTAACTAATATTTATTCCGAGTGGTTTGAGTAAAGAAACTTTTGGTTCATGTCACTATACTTACTATGTAGTGGGTAATTTTAAGGTTTGGTAACGATACATTGTTTGATAGGGGGTGGCTTCTGATTTTTGTTAGGAGCGAATTTAAAATAGTAGAAAATGAATTACAAACTTGGTACATATGATAAGATTTTTATTTGACCTTTTTTCTATAAGGTCACTAGCATTTTAGTTTTATAAAATTTAGAGGTTGAAGTAGATTTTATTTTTATAAAACTGATGTATATAAAAAAATTGGAAAGTAATTTTTGTCTTACTTTATAAAATTTAAAAGATCCTTCACCTTAATAGAAAAAAATAACTGAGTTAGTGGTTGGATGAAAATTTATAAAAATTATGTGACAAAACTATTAATTTTTTTATAAGAACCGTATGTATATTATGTTTTATATATATGTGACAAAATCAATTAATTAAATAAAAGAAATTAAAAGGAATTCGAGTAAATTGCCAAAATCGTCCCTGAGATTCTATATTTGTCAGTTTCATCCAAATATTCTTTAACTTAACGAAAAAAGTAAACAAAGTTAGTGGTCTGGATGAAAATGTCAAAAAGTGTCAAAGTTGAAGGGCTATTTGGTACAAAAAAGTCATTTTGGATGAAACTGGCAAACAGGCCTAAACCTCAGGGACGATTATGGCAATTTACTCAAAATGAAATTTTAAAATTTTTCTTAGATCATAACGATCACTTACTTAATATTTATATTAATTTTAGTATCTATAAACCCTAATTTAGATGTGTTTTCGGATGAATTGTAATATACTAGACTTGCTTGTTTCTGTTCATTAATGTTAAATTATGTTTGTTTATATTTGTTCAATTATATTCATTTGTGTTCGTTTATGTTTGTTCAATCATGTTAATTTATGTTTGTTTATGTTTATTCAAATATGTTCAGCTAGATTTTTATTTTTGTTTATGTTCGTTTATGTTCGTTTAGGCTTTAAACGAACGAACACGAACATGCTCGATTTCTTAATAAACGAACATGAACAAAAAAAATGTGTTCGATTATATGTTCGCGTTCGTGCTCGTGTTCGGCTAAAGTTAAATGAACGAACACGAACATGCCCATATTCATTTTCGTTCGGTTCCTTTACATGTCTACACACAACTCGAACAGGGTGTAAGGGGTGAATGCCTCATGAGTTTGGGGGGAAATTTCACCCACTTAATCATAATATACCAGGTCATTTCCCCTCTCATTCTCTCCTCTTGCCCAAAAAACATAGGGGATGGTTTCTCCCAAACCATTTAAAAAAACATGATTGGTTAAGAAGATACTGGACTCCACCACTTACCCCTCTCCCTCAAGTCCCTGTATGCGGCAAGCTTTCCCCGATCAAACTCCTCCCTGCGCGGCATACTTTAGTGGCGGTGGTGTTTGTCGAGCGGCAAAGGGGCTTGCCGCACCCCTTGCCGCAACCATCCCGTACACCCTCAACAGCGTATAAACTATAAACGTTGTACAAATGTGACCTTTAGTGAACTTCTTTTAGTCCCTTTTCCACGTGTCTCTTCATATAATACTAGTAGTTACTCTACGTATTAACGCCATCCCTTTACCACGTATCTCTTTCATATTCCTTATATATCACGGAGAACAAAATATAAAAATTAAATAATCTTAGTAATTTGTGTGAGAACAAGAGAGCGCCCAGAGAAAGAATTTTGAGAAATTGAGATGATACTTGATTAAGGATGACAAAAATGTCCGAGAACCCAATCGATATACTTGAGACATTCGGGACAGGTATGGAACTAGATAAAAAAATGTCATAGCCATTGGAGTGGTATGGGATTAGGTGACAGTCGCCTTAACCATATCCTTGAATCATATACCCGAAATTTATTACATTTGAATTGTATTTCCCTTAATCTATCTTTAATAATATTTTATTCTAGTGATAAAATATAATTTTTCTTTTTTGATATTGTAAGACCCTTAGTAATATTTAACGGTTTTCGTATAATTTGCGTCTAAAAATGTGTATTAATGATTACACATACTTTTAAAAATACGGGTTCATTTAAAACTTTTACAAATTTAAAACAGTACAACATATTGTATATAAGTTCGTCGCTTAAAAATAACGACAAGTCAACATGCGGAAGCTTGTATCTTGATCGTGTTCGGTTTTTCGTTGAGCTTGATCGTCCTCCGGTACTATAAGTTATACCTTAAATTCATAAAACATGAATTGAATTAGTCATACGTAGATTAGAACGTGTTTAATCGAGTTCGCGAGGCAAAACTGATTAAAAAAAACAATTTTTCCGAAACTGAGCTCCGTCATGCCACGCGCCAGAGCCACATTGCTCCCTCGCGTGGCGCGAGGGAGACCCTTTTCTAGCAGGTCCGTATCTGGGACCTTCACTTTGCCAGCTATACTAGTTTTTACGGAAACGACCATAACTTATTCGTTATTGATCCGTAAAAACGCGATTCTTTTTCCTATGCAATCGTAATTTGATCATCCATCACATGGAGTTAAAATCCGACATTCGGATTAACAATATGCCCTCGGCTTTGTATTTAGTTTCTACGTATTTGACCCGTTTGTGTTTAAAAATCACAAACTTGTTTCTAGTTAATCATCAATCATACATCAATGTATTTAACACAAAATATTTATCTTGGATTCATCACTTTTGTGAATTACGCAGCCAAAATCCAAGTTTTGCACATAATTCGTTTTGACCCGTTTAGAGGATCTTTTATGCATTTAAGCATCGACTCGCTATTCTCTTTTCGCACTTCGCATTCCCATATTTAAATAACTACTTATATTCCACCACAAGTATTTTTGTGGTGGATTTAACATAATGAACCCCTTATCCCGAATTTTTACCCTTCGATTGGTCATTTTACGCAATGACCCATTCTTAGCCATTTGACCCACGAAAGTTTATGCCTGTTACTTTTATACGTGTCTAAGGATTTCATAATCATAATACAAATTTCTAAGCAACCCATAAGGGTCGTTCGCCCGATTTACCCAATAAGGACTTTTTGGTCAATTTTAGTCCCTCATTTTACGACGAAGGACTTTCACTAATTGTTTGACCAAAACCGCGCTTTAAGCTATAAACTTATTTATGCGTACCTGGCTCAGATCAACATATTGACCCGTTTCAATACCTTGTCTCGATAAATTACTAATTCATAGCATTGCTAATTCATAAGCCGTTTTATCATGTGTGCATAAAACTCGACAAACACTTATTAGTGGTTAATTGTCAAATGGTATCAACATTACCTGATGACGGGGGTAGCCCGAGACTAAATAAAATGACCAAATATGTAAACGCCCAAAAGGTTAAAAGGTTCAATGGTTGAAAAAGCTGAGAAGATAGAGTAAAGTAATACGGGAACAGTAAATAAGTCACATCCCCAAAACAGTCTCACCAACCACAGCCGTAAAAGCAACGCAGGTCCACAGAGCACATGCTATTATCCAAGGGTCAAAAGGCTTCAACCCCCGAAAGGGTAAGCCCCTCGCTGCAAGCTAGTTCACTAGTCAAATGAATGCCTCTTTGGGAGATGTCTTCTCCTATATAAGTGACACTTCATTTACTGAGAGAGGACATTCCGATCAGATTTGCTTCCTTAAACTCTGGTCCTTCACATCGTACACTTGCTTCACGCAAGTGTCCCTCACTCACATTCAATTCACACTTATTCTTTTTGTTCCTCCATCCTTTTCTGGACAACACTTAAGAATTGGATCTTCAAACAAGAAAAACAAACTAGTGAACCTCCTTCCACGTCTTGCAAACGTGGGGGGACCCCATGACCTGCGTTAGGCAAGGTTAAACCCTTTAACCCTTCTGCCTAACGACCCTCGCTACTACGTTTGGTCTATTATTTGTTGTCTCAACAAGTTGGCGCCCACCGTGGGGCTACGCCGCTATTTCTCCTAAAAAAGACCTAGTAGTGTAGCTCTTCTCTCTTGAATTCGCCATGTCTGAAAATGGGTCCCCGGGTGAAGTGAATCAGGTACCAAACACTTCAACTCCGGGTAGCAGCCAAGCTCACGTGGCTATTCCAACCTCTTTCTCAACTCCGGGGAGCACACCCGAGTTTCTTACCTTTAACACTCCAACTCCTTCTAGATCCGGAGTTCCTTCCCCTAATGTTGGCGTCACTGACACTCCAACACGTATTGAACTTACCCCCGAGGGAGTTGCCAACAATTTTCTTGAGTTGAGGACTCTCCTCAACCAGTACGTAAACAAAGAGAAGGATAAGGGAGTGAGGATTCGTCTAGACTATGATGAACCTGAACCAACGCTGTCTCCTGGACCTCCCATTCCACCCTTCACAGTCAGGAATGACGCCGGTCCCAGTAATCCTCCAAACCCTGTTCCATATTTGTCTACCATGACAAACCCTACAACACGACCCCTCTTTTCATCTCAGCCGGTTACGAGTGGTGCTCCTCTGGGCCATGAGATGACTTTGGATCAGCTCCTACATTCCCCAATATCAAGCTTTCCAGCTTCTACAGCCAATTCGTGGTAACAGGCTCTATCTGTGCTTCCATTGGCACGAAGCGCAGTAATGAGCACCCCTCTTGGAGTTAGCTGCCCAGTCACATCTGGAAGCCTTCAAGGCTTCAACCCTATGACCCAGATGATGACTCAGATGATGGCCAGCTTCCCGTGGCAACACTTCATCAATCAAGTGCTAGCCACTTGATGCGTGTGTAGTGTAATATATTTTTATAATATAATTAAACCCTTTTTTACACCTTTAGCCAAGTTTTAAATTTATAAAACACGATATTTACTAACACTAAACACACATATGGGCAAGTGCACCCATCGTGGACGTAGTATAGTGTTGGTAAGATACCGAGGTCGTCCAAGGACACAAGAGCTTTTAATACCGGTTTATCCTCAACGTCTAATCAAATCAAAAAGTTAGAAAAATGATTTTAAACTAAGAAAATAAAAACTAACTAAATGCTGAAAAATAAAAATAAATAAAAACAGATAGACAAGATGAATCACTTGGATCCGACTCGTGTATTAGTATAACCTTTGATTATTTTCGCACTTTTGCACTTGTTTAAGAGATTATCTTAGTTATTGTAGTAGGCCCCTCTTTTGAAGGCGACGTTACCCTCAACCCAGTAGTTTGAGTCAGCAAGGATACAATCCTAAAGGGCTGGATTATTGGAAGATAATGAATTAAGTTATTAATGCAAATTATGGTAGGCCCCGCTTTTGGCGGTGACGTTACCCTCGGCTAAGTAGTCTGAGTCAGCAGGGATACAGTCCTAAATAGCCGGGTTATTGTATTAATAGTAGTTAACTTATGAGGGGGTCAAAGAGTTTGGATCCCCGCCATCCAATACCTATGGGCATTGAAGGAGATCCTACTAAATTTGACCCAGGTCCCAAGCAGGACCTCTAAACGCTGAACAAGGGCAAGACCCTTACCAAACCGTTCACTTAACCCCCGACCAGGTAGCCAACATACCTCCATATAGGCCGTGGAGATATGAATGGTGAAAATCTTTTATTTTATATAGACAGTAAAATAATGCCAAGACACCACGGACAAACGATAAGGAAAGATCACCTTCAACATAAGCAACTAGTTATTAAAGTCATTAATACAAAACCAAATAAAAAGTGCAAAAGATTAAAAATAAAAAGTATTATACTAAACACTTGTCTTCACCAAGTGACGTAAGAGACTTAGGCAAACATGGCCTTGATTGTCAAGAACTCTTACTATCAATCTTGGATCCCGAGACGACTCACACACTCTACGATGGACAATGGATGATGGTGGTGGATGATGGTGTTATGGTGGTGGTGGGTGGTGGATGAAGTGTGAGAGAGGTGGTGTGCTAAGGGATGGATTGGAATGAAGCCAAGCACTCCTATTTATAGGCTGAACAGAAGGCTGGGCACGGCCCCTTGTCCGCTGGACACGCCCCCGTGCCCGTCTGACACTATCTCTCTTCATTAATTGTAATTTGCAATTACAATTAATGCGCCTGCTGTACTTTCGCCACGCCCCCGTGCTCACTGGACACGGCCCCGTGGTGGGCAATAGAAGCTTCTACAGGTTTGTCTTTTCTGATGCTTCTTGGGCACGGCCCCGTGCTGGCTGAGCACGGGGCGTGTTCAGGCTTCTGTTTTCTCTTCTTTGCTTGTGAGGATGCCGTTGAGGGTTCGGGCAGTCTACTTTTATCCCTTTTCTTGTATTTATGCTAGAATTAGCTGTCTTTTTGCTTCTTTTGTGAATTTGAGCTCATTTCATCCTGAAAATACAAAAGGAAGACAAAAACACTCTTTTTCCAACATTAGTACTTAAAAAGGGTTAGTTTTATGCCTTAATTGATGTAATTTATATGTTGCATTTTACACACATCAAATACCCCCACACTTGAACTTTTGCTTGTCCTCAAGCAAAACTCTTTAAATGTGGCTTACACTCCCAAATGGAATAGGTAGAAGAGAAGGTTTTTGGCTTGTCATAGAGTGTCGGGAATCCAAGATCTTTTTGGGCTTTATTTTTATTTATTTACAATCCTATTCGTTATGATTTATTTAGAACGTTTCATAGGATAAATTACTTATTTGGGCATAACATGCCTTTTTAAAATTTTATTTATATACAAGTTCACATACCTCACGGGAGAAATCACTCAACACTCGGCCGAAGGTGTATTTTTTTTAGTGAATCACTCGAGAGCGGCATGGAGCTTACGCCTTCCATAGGCTTGCCAAGCAATCAATCCTCCTTCTTTTTAACTTTTATACCTTTGTAAATATCAAGAGGACTTTTTGGGTGAAGGGTTAGGCTTGGGCTAAAGGTGGGTGGTTGGGTTAGTGGTTAGTAAAAGGGCGAAAAGCGTAAAAAGCGTCGGTTTTCGTAATACACTTTGTTTTTAGTGACTTTTTATTTTGAAGTATTTCTCCAAACAAGCTTTTGTTTGTATAGCTTTGTTTGTTTTTAACTTCATCATCATCATTTTTTTTTGATCAGTCACATAAAAGAATGAGTTTGCGAAAAACCGAGCTTGTTACTAAAATAAAGGGTGAAAAAAAAATAAAAAGGGTTTTTTGGTGGGTAAAAAGGGTTTAAGGTAATGAAATGAAAGGTTTAGGCTCAAAGGGGGTTAACTAGGGGGATTTTGGGTAGGTGGTAAAAAAAATGAAAAATAATGGTGTAGAAAGAAAAATGGTTAGTCCTAATGCCTCCATCATTTACTTCAATGGGTTTAAGTTGGTAAGGATCGGGAATGAATCGTCGTGGCAAGTTCTAGAGTTGTAAGAACCAAGCGGCTATTCACACAAGAAACGAAAAATGAGCATTTAGTCTAAAGATGTAAATTTGTATGCTCAATAAAGGCTCAAAACTCACTTTTGTGGGAATGGGTTTTTAATGTGATCAAGTATATATAATCAAATTTTAACTAGACTTGTTATGCCGTTTCATAATTTTCTTATGTTGGTTCTTGTTATCATGACGCTTTCGGTTGTAAATTTTATAAAAATATAATCTTATTAATCTTGTGATTCCTAACTTAAACTTTAGACAAGTAAAAAAAATGAAAAATTTTTGAAAAAATTTGGGGTGTTTAGCGGTTCCAATAGAGTTTTGTGTAAGGCTTGTTGTTAGGACTTGCAAAATTTCAAAGTGTTAGCTTCCCCCCCAACTTAAATTACACATTGTCCTCAATGTGTCCCAAAAATAAATTTTTAGGTTGATTGGATGTGTAATGTGGTGTTAAAAAGCAAAGATTTATGTTACTGGCAGTCTGGACACGGCCCCGTGGGGACCGGACACGGCCCCGTGGTCAGGTGCCAGTAACAGAAATTAAAGAAATGAGACAGAAGCCTGGACACGGGGGCGTGTCTGGTGAACACGGCCCGTGTCCAGTTACCTGAACTGGGCGATTTTTCTGCAGGTGGCTCAGCACGGGGCCGTGTTGGTTGAGCACGGCCCGTGTTGAGCCTTCTGTAAAGGAAATTTGTGTCGGGTTGCCTCGTTATTTGTGCATGGGGCCATTTTTCTCGTTCCCTTTTTTCATCCATTACCACGAGTGTGTTTTATTCCTGCAAATTAAAACTAAAAGATTAAACTAAACTAAGGATAGTTCCGCGGAATGCCTCCGTGGTGCGCCACGTTTATAAGGGTCCTTGGCTAGACCCAATGTGAGGTTATATATTTTCTGAGTGGGATGCTTGGCGTCCCATGTAACACCGTCGGAGAGCAGCATCCAAGCTCGAATCAATAACCTTCATGTAGTTGACCGGGTCGTCGTCCTCTATTCTCTTCCCAACCCCGAATTTTACTTCATCATCCCCATACCTCAAGGTGAGTGTTCCGTCATTCATATCTACCACTGCTTGTGCGGTGGCAAGAAATGGTCTCCCTAGTATGAGGGGGACCTCGGTGTCTTCCTCCATATCGAGTATGACAAAGTCGGCTGGATAGACGAATCTATCTACCTTTACCAAGACATTTTCAATGACACCTTGCGGGAATTTGAAGGATCGATCAGCGAGTTGTATGCTCATTTTTGTAGGACTCGTGGTTCCCAGGCCGAGTCTTTTAAACATTGATGAGGGCATGAGGTTAATGCTAGCTCCAAGGTCGGCTAGGGCATTACGAACGGGGGACTCCCCTATTGAGCAGGGAATCGTGAAGCTTCCAGGATCGGTTTTCTTTTGGGGAAGTTTATTGAGTACGAGGGCAGAGCATTCTTCGCCTAAATTGACTAATTGCAAATTTTCAATTTTCTTTTTATGAGTGAGGAAGTCCCTCATGAACTTAGAGTATTTTGGCATTTGGGTTAGGATCTCAATAAAAGGAATATTGACATGCAATTGCTTTAATAGACTTTCGAACTTCGCGAATTGCTCATTGGTCTTTTGACGAATTAACCTACCGGGGTACGGAACTCGAGGAGCCTTGGTAGGTTCTGGCGATGGAGGGGAGTTCTTTTCCTGCAGAGGTGTGGGTACCGTTTCTTCTATTGGTGGCGGTGCTTCTGTAGGCCCTACGGTGCGGTTTCGTAGCGTGATGAGGTGAACTTGCGCTTTTGGGTTTGTTTCGGTATTGCTAGGTAATGCGCCTTGCGGTCTCTCGGCAAAATTTTGAGCTATTTGATTTAATTGTTTTTCTATGTTTTGAATACTAGCTTGTTGATTTCTAAAATTTGATTCTAATTGTAGAAATCTTTCCGAGTTTTTCTTTTCAGTGTCGGAGATAAGGCGAGATACAGTATCTTCAAGCCTTTCTCGTCCACTTTGTTGTTGAGTGAAATTTTGTGACTCATTTCTTGGTTGTTGAAAGTTTGTTCGTTGGGTTTGTTGGTTACTACTATTGCCGGGTTCTCTCCAACCAAGGTTTGGGTGGTTTCGCCATCCTTGGTTGTAAGTTCCCGTTGGGGGACCCAACGGCCTAGGTCTATTATCAATGTAGTTTACCATTTCTTGTTGATCGTCCGTTTCTTTCATACAACTCCAATTTTCATGTGACCCACCACACCCTTCACAAGCCATAACCGAGACTGTTTTTGTCATTTCCAATTTTTTTATTTTTGAAGAAAGTGCCTCGATTTGGGCTTGTAAAGAGGTGCTTTCATCGACCTTATGGGCGCCCGGGGCAATAGTTTTATTGCCTCGGGGGGTGTGCCATTGAAAATTGGTTTGAGCAATTTCCTCAATTTGGTTATATATTTCATGCGGGCGTCGATTACCTAAAAGTCCCCTGGAGCTAGAATCAAGTGTCTGCCTTGTGTGTGGCAACAATCCATTATAGAAAGTGGATACTTGTTGCCATATCGCAAGGCCGTGATGTGGACACTTGCGTAATAACTCCTTGAACCTTTCCCAAGTTTCATATAAGGATTCCCCGTCCTCTTGTGAATATGTATTAATTTCAGTCATTAATTTAGCAGTTTTAGCGGGAGGGAAATACTTATATAGAAATTTTTGGGCTAGTTCATCCCATGTGTTTACCGATCCAGCTGGGAGGGCGTTGAGCCAAGCTTTTGCTCGGTCTTTTAGTGAGAAAGGAAACATTCGGAGGCGGATGGCGTCATTTGATGCTCCGTTGATCCGAAAGGTATCACATATTTCTAAGAAATTAGTAATATGTAGATGAGGATCCTCGTCCGCAAGCCCATGGAAGGTTGCGGAGTTTTGGAGCATTTGTATCAGATGTGGCCGAAGTTCGAAGTTATTAGCTTCAACATTCGGAGCATTGATAGCGGCGCCTAGGTTACCTACGGTGGGTCGTAGATAATCCATGAGGGTACGTTGGTCCGCCATTTGTGGTGGATCACCCGAAACCTTCCCTTGGGTTTTAGCTTTTAATCTTTTTCTGAGAAAGCGTCCGGGTTCTTCTAGAGGTTCTTTTATGTCCTTATCAGAACTGGAGCTCATACACTATGTAAGATTGGCGTCGGGTTCCAAGTCCTGCAATAAAAACAGAAAAGAATGCTGGTCAGAAGGTTCACCACGGCCCCGTGTTCAGCGAACACGGCCCGTGGTCGGAGTTGCAGTGATTGTTTTTCCAGATCCCAGTTACTGGAAGTTGGACACGGCCCCGTGTTGCACCGACACGGCCCCGTGGTCAGCCTTCTGTAACTTGGAAAACTAAAAACTGCCAGTAACGATGCTGGGCACGGCCCGTGTCCGACCAGGCACGGCCCGTGCTGAGCTCTGCAGAAGCTGAAAAACTAAGAAAATCCTAAAAAATTAAAAAGAAAAATAAAAATATGATTAAGTCGTTGATTCCTAACTTTCTTAAAATCCTTGTGTCCCCGGCAGCGGCTCCAAAAACTTGATGCGTGTGTAGTGTAATATATTTTTATAATATAATTAAGCCCTTTTTATACCTTTAGTCAAGTTTTAAATTTATAAAACACGATATTTACTAACACTAAACACACATATGGGCAAGTGCACCCATCGTGGACGTAGTATAGTGTTGGTAAGATACCGAGGTCGTCCAAGGACACAAGAGCTTTTAATACCGGTTTATCCTCAACGTCTAATCAAATCAAAAAGTTAGAAAAATGATTTTAAACTAAGAAAATAAAAACTAACTAAATGCTGAAAAATAAAAATAAATAAAAACAGATAGACAAGATGAATCACTTGGATCCGACTCGTGTATTAGTATAACCTTTGATTATTTTCGCACTTTTGCACTTGTTTAAGAGATTATCTTAGTTATTGTAGTAGGCCCCTCTTTTGAAGGCGACGTTACCCTCAACCCAGTAGTTTGAGTCAGCAAGGATACAATCCTAAAGGGCTGGATTATTGGAAGATAATGAATTAAGTTATTAATGCAAATTATGGTAGGCCCCGCTTTTGGCGATGACGTTACCCTTGGCTAAGTAGTCTGAGTCAGCAGGGATACAGTCCTAAATAGCCGGGTTATAGTATTAATAGTAGTTAACTTATGAGGGGGTCAAAGAGTTTGGATCCCCGCCATCCAATACCTATGGGCATTGAAGGAGATCCTACTAAATTTGACCCAGGTCCCAAGCAGGACCTCTAAACGCTGAACAAGGGCAAGACCCTTACCAAACCGTTCCCTTAACCCCCGACCAGGTAGCCAACATACCTCCATATAGACCGTGGAGATATGAATGGTGAAAATCTTTTATTTTATATAGACAGTAAAATAATGCCAAGACACCACGGACAAACGATAAGGAAAGATCACCTTCAACATAAGCAACTAGTTATTAAAGTCATTAATACAAAACCAAATAAAAAGTGCAAAAGATTAAAAATAAAAAGTATTATACTAAACACTTGTCTTCACCAAGTGATGTAAGAGACTTAGGCAAACATGGCCTTGATTGTCAAGAACTCTGACTATCAATCTTGGATCCCGAGACGACTCACACACTCTACGATGGACAATGGATGATGGTGGTGGATGATGGTGTTATGGTGGTGGTGGGTGGTGGATGAAGTGTGAGAGAGGCGGTGTGCTAAGGGATGGATTGGAATGAAGCCAAGCACTCCTATTTATAGGCTGAACAGAAGGCTGGGCACGGCCCCGTGTCCGCTGGACACGCCCCCGTGCCCGTCTGACACTATCTCTCTTCATTAATTGTAATTCGCAATTACAATTAATGCGCCTGCTGTACTTTCGCCACGCCCCCGTGCTCACTGGACACGGCCCCGTGGTGGGCAATAGAAGCTTCTACAGGTTTGTCTTTTCTGCTGCTTCTTGGGCACGGCCCCGTGCTGGCTGAGCACGGGGCGTGTTCAGGCTTCTGTTTTCTCTTCCTTGCTTGGGAGGATGCCGTTGAGGGTTCGGGCAGTCTACTTTTATCCCTTTTCTTGTATTTATGCTAGAATTAGCTGTCTTTTTGCTTCTTTTGTGAATTTGAGCTCATTTCATCCTGAAAATACAAAAGGAAGACAAAAACACTCTATTTCCAACATTAGTACTTAAAAAGGGTTAGTTTTATGCCTTAATTGATGTAATTTATATGTTGCATTTTACACACATCACCACTCAAGGGAACAATAATGGTAATAACAATATAGGTACAAGGGTCGAAGAAGACTTGGCCAAACCCTATAAGCCAGGTAACCTTTCATGCTTCTCACAGCAAATAGCCGATTATGATTTTCAAACAAAGATCAAGATGCCGTCCCACATCAGAACGTATGATGGGTCTGAGGACCTAGAGGACCATCTTCAGATCTTTACCGGTGCAGCAAGGATAGAGAAATGGTCAAACGCTGAATGTTGTCTAATGTTCATGCAAACCCTTATCGGATCTGCCAGGATCTGGTTCAACGATTTACCTGCTCGAAGCATTCGAAGCTTCGATGACCTTAGCAAGGGTTTTTTGGCCAACTTCTCCCAGCAGAGACGATATGTCAAAGATGCAACAATCATTTTTCAAATAAAACAACGTGACAATGAAAGTCTTCGTGAGTTTATTGAACGATACAAAAAGGAAGGTCTAACCTATGTAGGGGCCGATGAAAAAATGAGGGTAGCCGGTTTCATGAACGCTATCACCTCGAAATACCTCACAAGAGATTTCAAAAAGTCCCTGTCCAAGACCTTGGAAGAAGCCCTCGAAAGGGCAGAAGCCCACATCCGGGGAGAGGAGGCGGTCGACATCAAAGAACAAAGGAAAAGAGGGTCTAGCTGGCGAAGTAATAGCCCAGTCAGAAAAAGAGGGAATTACAACTCCTATGACAGACGACAAAAGGGTTCAGACCATCGAAGGTCTGAAGGCCGGAACCCTCCAACCAGGGAGAAAGGCATGAGCTTCACACCCCTCACAAAGACTCCTCAAGAAATCCTTGCAACAGAAGTAGTCAAGCAGAACTTTAGGCCTCCTTGGCCTCTCCCCAAAAGCAGAAAAAATGAGAACTCCACACAGTTCTGTGAGTTTCATGAAGAAAAGGGTCACCACACCAATGATTGCTTCCAACTCAAGAAAAGAATTGAGGAGGCTGTTAAGTCAGGAGAACTCGCCCATCTGGTAAAAGGGGTTCGAGACAAAATGGCTGAAGGAAAGGGAAAGGAAGTTAATATGGTGAACTCCGATGAAAAGGTTCCTCATAAAAGGCAGCGGTTGGAAGCTTTGGAGCTTCAATGCGTTTGCTTTCCCCCAACAGAAAAAGGCCCTCTTTCAAGCCCTCTCGTCGTAGAAGCTACCATTGGAACGATGAAAACATATAGGGCATAGATAGACACGGGGGCGGCCACTGAAATCATGTTCGAGAAGTTCTTCAACCGCTTGAGTAATGAAGAACGTTCAAGGCTTCAACCCTCTGGAACCTGCATAAAAGGCATTGCTGATATACCCCTCAAGCCTTTAGGGCAACTTACACTGAATGTTCGTTTCAGTGAAGGTCAGAAGGAAAGAATCCAGCCACTCACCTTTGTGGTTATCAACATACCTTCAAACTATGATGTGATCATAGGAAGACCGGGACAATGCGCCTTCTTCATGGCCGTGTCTGTTGGGCATGGCACGGTGAAATTCCTAACCGAAAGGGGGATAGCAACCCTTCAACCCTCTCAAGAGGCCTACATGGTTGAAGGCGAAAATCCCAGAAGTGAAGAAGACAAGCAAAGGATTATCATAAATCCTAGGTACCCTGAACAAAGAATAAGGGTCAATCCAAGCCTTTCACAAGAAACTCTCTCTTATCTGGAAAAGTTGTTGACACATTACAGTGATGTCTTCGCTTGGTGTCCAGAAGACATGACAGGAATCCCCCGAAACATTGCTGAGCATGAGTTAAGAATACCACCTGATGTTAAGCCCGTGGTCCAAAAGAAAAGAAGCTTAGCACCCGAAAGAAGCCTAGCTGCTTGTCAGGAGGTGGAGAAGCTCGTATCTGCTTACATTCTCCGAGAAGTCAAATACCAATCATCGGTTGCAAACCCGGTTATGGTCAAGAAACCAGACAAATCTTGGAGAATGTGCATAGACTTCAAAGATCTCAACAAAGCTTGTCCTAAGGACTGTTATCCACTACCTGAAATCGACCTCAAGGTTGACTCACTCATCGGTTACCCTTTCAAATGCTTTCTCGACGCTTACAAAGGGAATCATCAAATACTTATGAAAGAGGAAGACGAAGAAAAGACGGCGTTCCACACTGATAAAGGAATTTTTTGTTACAAGAAGATGCCCTTTGGACTAAAGAACGCCGGAGCAACCTACCAACATCTGGTGGACAAAGCTTTTGCAAGCCAAATTGGCAAGAACATGGAAGCCTATGTCGATGACTTGGTGATTAAAAGCAAGACGGAATATCAAATGCTTGACGACATCCAAGAAACTTTCAAAAATCTCAGAAAGGTTAACATGAAACTTAACCCTAAAAAATGCTCATTTGGATTCGAGGAAGGAAAGTTCCTGGGTCACATTGTCGGGAAACAAAGCATCAAGGCCAACCCAAATAAAGTAAAAGCCTTCCTCGAAGCCAAGCCACCAAAAACCAAAAAGGAGGATGAAAGCTTAAATGGGAAACTGGCTGCCTTGAAGCGTTTCACCTCCAAGCTGGCTGAAAGGTCCCTACCCTTCTACAAAACACTCAAAAATTGTTCTGATAAGAAGGATTTCAAGTGGACTGATGAGGCTGAGGAAGCCTTCAACCAGATGAAGCAACACCTTGCTTCCTTGCCAGACATCGCAGCTCCAGAAATAGGAGAGTTAATTTCAGTCTACCTATCAATTGCTGAAGAAGCTATAAGTGCAGTCCTCACAATCGAACGAAACACGGCCCAGGTACCTGTTTACTTCTTCAGCAAAACTTTAAAATTGACTGAGACCAAATATCCTCCCCTTGAAAAGCTTGCCCTAGCCTTAGTTCAAACAGCTAGAAGGCTTAGGAGGTATTTCCAAGCACATCCCATACAAGTGGTCACTGACCAACCTGTTAAAAATGTGCTTGAAAAACCTGAGAACTCGGGAAGATTGGCAAAGTGGGCGGTGGAGCTAGGTGAATACAACATCACCTATGTCCCACGAAAAGCTATTAAAGCCCAAGTCTTGGCCGACTTCATTGTGGAAGTCCCAAACCAAACAATTGACGAAGTAAACACTACCACCACTGAACCCTTCAACCCTGAAGCCTGGAAGCTATTCACCGACGGAGCTTCAAGCGTTGAAGGGTCAGGGGCTGGGTTAGTTTTAATCAACCCAGAAGGGTTGGAATTCACATATGCTCTTCGTTTTGATTTTCAGACCACAAATAATGAGGCTGAATACGAGGCACTGATCGCCGGCTTAAGGCTGGCTAAAGAAATGAAAGTTCAAAAGCTTGAAGTGTTCACAGACTCATTACTAGTCTCGAGCCAAGTCAACGATAGCTATGTATGAGAAGATATAAGGAAAAATCCAAAGAGCTGATGAATACCTTCCAAGCATGCAGTATCAAACAAATTCCCAGATCCCAAAACAAAAAGGCTGATGCCTTAAGTAAGCTAGCATCTCTCACCTTTGCCCACCTCACCAAGAAGGTGTTGGTAGAAGTGTTGAAGGCTCCATCGATTGATGAATTGGAGGTCCAAGACGTAGTCACCGAGGAAGATCCAAACTGGATGACTCCCATCAAAAATTTCCTTCAAAATGGTGAACTACCCAATGATTAAGTAGAAGCTGAAAGGGTTAAAATTAAAGCAAGACAATATGTGTTGCAAGGAGAAACCCTCTACAAAAAGGGTTACCTTGCCCCCTTGCTAAGATGTGTTGGTCCCGAGCAAAGTAAGTATTTGATCAAAGAAATTCACGAAGGCGTATGTGGAGCCCATTTTGGAGCAAGGTCGGTGGTTGCAAAACTCATGAACCTCGGATATTTTTGGCCCTCGATGCATCGTGACACCACTGAGCAATTGAAGAAATGTGATGCTTGTCAGATTCATGCACCGATCCCAAAAAATCCCAAGCATGATCTTGTCCCAATAACCTCGGCATGGCCATTCCATAAGTGGGGAATGGACATTGTTGGACCATTCCCTCCAAGCAAAGGAGGAGTGAAATTCCTGCTAGTGGCAGTAGATTATTTCACCAAATGGCCCGAGGTTAAACCCCTTGCAAAGATCACAGGCAAACAGGTCATCGACTTCGTTTGGGAAAACATCATCTGCCACTACGGATTGCCGGAAGTGATTGTCACCGACAACGGGAAGCAATTTGCTGAAAAGCCCTTCAGCGTTTGGTGTAAAGAGTACAGGATCAACCAAATCTTCAGCTCAGTGGCTTACCCGCAATCAAATGGCCAGGTTGAAAGGGCAAATCGAAGCATAGTGGAAGGTATCAAGACAAGATTAGGAAGATATGAAAGCAACTGGCTCGAAGAATTGCCTAGTGTTCTATGGGCAATTAGAACAACCGAAAAAACAAGCCACAAGAAAACACCTTATAGCTTGGTATTTGGATCCGAGGCTGTAATCCCTGCTGAAATAGGAGTTGTAACCCAACGAATCGTCAACATGGATCCCGAAACAAACCAAAAAGAGACCATGTTGAATTTACAACTCCTAGAAGAAGCTCGAGATCAAGCCGCAATTCAAGAAGCCAAGTATAAGCAGCAAATGGAAGCCTACTACAACAAGAAAGTCAAGAATGAACGATTCAAGCCAGGGGACCTAGTCCTCAGAAACAATGAAGCTAGCAAAAAGGAAAATCAAGGAAAGCTGGGCCCAAAATGGGAAGGTCCATACACCATCCTTGAAGCACACAAGGGTGGATCCTACAAGCTAGCAGATTCAGAAGGCAAAAGGCTTCCAAGGCATTGGAACGGCAAAACCCTGAGAAGATTCCATGTTTAGACAGGAAAGTTTGGTTTGTATCAAAATGTATCTCGAACAACCCTATGAAAACCTTTTGTAAAAAGCAAGTATTGCTTGAATGAATGAAGTTGTTTTATCAAACTTGTCTTTCTATCCTAAGGTCAGGCTGAGAACCTAGCAAAAAACTCCATGGCAAGGGCCATGTAAGGGGATGAGCTCCCAGGCCACATCGCTCAATAGGTTCAAGGGTTGAATGAACCTATATAAGGGGTGAGTTCCTAAATCAATACAACTCCATGAGACTTACTAAGCCAAAACAAAATTGTCTCATAGACAGGTCTGAACAACCTACATCAATCGTTCCTTAAGCCTTAGAAATATAACAAACAAACAGGCTTACGAAGTCGAATAAATAACAAAGAAATAACAAAGAGGATAGGTGCTATGTCTTATTGTTAAAAAACACCAAGGCTAAGTGTCTGCAGCACTGAACCCTTTAAGGTATAAAAAACATAAAGACAACACAAACTCAACAAAGACAAAGTTACAAGAAAGAAAAACACAAGCAAAAAGAAAATCCTTTAAACAAAACATACAAACCAAATCAAGTCATAACAAGCCATTAAGGCTTCAAGCTACCCACATGACAGCCCGAAACCTTGAAGGCTTCAACCCACCCACGACTAGCCAAAAGGCTCGAAGGGTTAAAGCCAATCAAACTAACTCAGCAAAAAAGGCATAAGTATAAAAACATAACAAAAGTAGCATAATTAACCAGCATACCATAGCAAAGAAAGTCATAAAAGACTTTCAAATAAAAGTTAAGGCAAGTCCTAGTAACTTGCAAATTTAACTACTGTTCAAACGGCCATACAGGCCCAACACACAACCAACAGGAACCTTAAGGGTTCCTGGAAACCTAATATTGTTCAAAGTAACATTACAAACCATAAGTTGTTTTGCTAAGAAAGCTACGAATAACCATTAAACAGCAGAAGACTTAGAGACACCAGAACCTTCAGCTTTGGCCTTCTTTGCTTTCTTGGACTTCCTAGCCTTTGCACCACCATCACCACCCACCGCTGAAGCCTCCAAGCCCGCATCCTTCGAAACATCCGGCACACTTGAAAAAGTATCATCACTATCTCCGGAATAGGATCTTTTCTTCGAAAATGAGCCCAAAACTTCCGCACAAACCTTTTCATTAAGGCCCTCTGGTTTCAAGTCCTGTAAAACAGATAAGGGCTTACCAAAACAAGAGGAAACCTGATGAACATAAGGATAGGTCAGCCTTTCCATCTGTTCAACTGAGCCTTTAAAAACATCAGAAGCATCGGAACGAAACAAGGGGGACTTTTCTAAAGGATGCCCAGCTTCATGCAACTTATAACCAGCAATGAGGCCTTGGTGTTTTCCCAAATTGAGCAACTTTGTATAAACCTCACCAAGAGCGGAGTTAAATTCAGTAGAATGAAGCAGATAAGTGACAACTTGTTGAAAGCCCTGCTCAATCAACCACTGGTTATCACTAGTTGCCCGGGAAACCAAAGCCTTCAAGCTTTCTTTTTCTTCATCAAAAGCTTTCTGAGCAACAGACAAAGCCTCCTTGTCTGCCTTTAGCTTCAACCGATCGGCCTCAAAACTCTTCTTAAAAGCACTCATCTCAATCTCATGCTGCTTGGACAAGGCTTCAACCTTTTTCGACCAAGCTTCCTCCTTCTCAGCAAAACCACTTATCTCCTTCTTCATCGCTGCCATCGAAGACTTCATTTTGTCTTTCTTCTTAGAAAACTCTTCGTGCTCTTGCATCCTCTGACGAAAACGGGCAACGCCCTGAGGAAGCATGGCAGCAAGATTGCAAGTGCTTAGAATCATACGAGATAACATCACATCATCATCCATTTCGGAGATAGTATTATGAACAGAAGGAGGAGCAATATGACTCAAGGCATCTTCACAAACAGCAGCATCTTTAAAACTGTCGTCAATTTTCACCGACCAACCTGGTACATAAACCGCATCCGGATCCAACCCTTCAACATCCATGCTCGAAGAACCCTGAACAGGAGCAGCAGCAACCTTCTTGGCCGAAGCCTTTTTGCCATGAACAACTAGTTTCTTCTCTTTCTCAGAACCCGCTTCAACACCTTGATCCCCAGACACTTCGACATCATCACTCAACTCCACCGGTTCAGTAGAGGTGGATTGAGGAACACCTTTTAAACGACGAGTAGATCGCCGGGTCGAAGTCTTGGGGACAAGAGGTTTAGAAAAACCTTTCACGTTGGAAACACTAACATACCCAGTACCCTCAAACCTTTGTTCAGCACCTTTCACCACAACATTCTCATCAGGGATAACAGAAACGTCCCCAAAAACAACATCAGAAGTGTCGTCGCTCTTAATGAAATCCAAGGCAGACATAACTGCAAGAAACAAACAGACAAAACATAAGACCTAAATTAAGAAAAACACGAGAAAAGTGGAAAAGAAAATGCATACCCGTGCCATCTCTCATCAGAACCGGATCCCGATTAGCTTTTTCCCATAACTTACTAACCCCTAACAAGACTAGCAAATGCTCAGGAAGGGGACGAACCCTTGAAGGGTATTCACGGATGGCTTTCAGAAAAGCATCATTCAAGTCAGATTCAAGGGGTTCCGGTTCATTGAGAACAGCATCCGGGTGCCTCCACACCATTTTAAATGGAACAATAGTATCGGAAACCCAGAAAAAACGATTCTTCCAAGTCCGAAGTGTTGTAACCATAGATGAAATAAGGCAGGAATCAACCTTGGATGTTTCAAAGGTAAACCAATCGCCATTTTTGGCCAAACGGCAAAAAAGCAATAACGAAGGATCATATCCGAGGGCACGGCACAAAACCTCAAAATGTAAAACCCTAGCCATGCCCTTCGGATGAATCTGACCGAAGGAGACTCGATAATACTCCAGTAAGTTCAACACAAATAAGGAAAACGGATAACGAAGGTTTGAAAACTCGAAATGACGACAATAAAGAGTGACAAAACCAACCGGACATTTGTCAATCGAAGCATCACACGCAGGGGCAGTAGGTTTAAATTTAGTCCCAATACCATATTCCATACAAAACAACTCTACTTCTTCCTGGGTTAATCGGGAAAAGGATTTTGCTAAATCCTTAAGAGCACCCATTTTTTGCAAAGAAAATATGAAGAATGTAACGAAATAAAGGGAACCGGAACTAACCTTGAGAAAAAGGAAAGGAGTTGCAGCGAGAAACTTGATGGAATTATGAAGAAAGCAAATGAGAAAATGTAAATGTAACAATCTAATATAGGGGTAATAATGTAAAACAATAAACCCTGCAAAACCGCCACCCTACGAACTGCCATACATCAAATCAGTTGTCAGATATTCAAATTTCAAACATTAACTGTTGACAACCTTCCAAGCCTTCAAGCACTGAACCCTTAAAACCTTCAGGCAATAAGATAAATGCATAAAAGTCAGAAGTCTTTGAGCTACTCCCAAAAACCTCTGACTTGGGGGGCTGATGACGGGGGTAGCCCGAGACTAAATAAAATGACCAAATATGTAAACGCCCAAAAGGTTAAAAGGTTCAATGGTTGAAAAAGCTGAGAAGATGGAGTAAAGTAATATGGGAACAGTAAACAAGTCACATCTCCAAAACAGTCTCACCAACCCCAGCCGTAAAAGCAACGCAGGTCCACAGAGCACATGCTATTATCCAGGGGTCAAAAGGCTTCAACCCACGGAAGGGTAAGCCCCTCGCTGCAAGCTAGTTCACTAGTCAAATGAATGCCTCTTTGGGAGATGTCTTCTCCTATATAAGTGACACTTCATTTACTGAGAGAGGACATTCCGATCAGATTTGCTTCCTTAAACTCTGATCCTTCACATCGTACACTTGCTTCACGCAAGTGTCCCTCACTCACATTCAATTCACACTTATTCTTTTTGTTCCTCCATCCTTTTCTGGACAACACTTCAGAATTGGATCTTCAAACAAGAAAAACAAACTAGTGAACCTCCTTCCACGTCTTGCAAACGTGGGGGGACCCCACGACTTGCGTTAGGCAAGGTTAAGCCCTTTAACCCTTCTGCCTAACGACCCTCGCTACTACGTTTGGTCTATTATTTGTTGTCTCAACATTACCATTTGACCCATTTGGTCTAAACGACCAAACATTTTGCGCTTATTTTTTAATGGTATTTTTTCACCATTTCATTAAGTAACTCTCTTTGGATTTCTCACCATTTAGTTATGTCGCCTTAACCCGTTTCTTACGCGTTTAACCCAACATAGTTTATGCCACTTGGCGTCATTTAAAGCTTCTACTTTTATCCATTTGTACGTGTCTAAATCACCACTTTACATATGTCATTTCATGACTAAATTACCATTTTGCCCTTTTTACCATTATACATGGTTTTTCATCTTTTGATATGTTCCGACCCGTACCATATCGCGTCGGAAACCATGTCTTGAATATTATCTCTATCGTATATGTAACTTTTGGAATAAGCACGTATTCTACAAAAAGGTGTAAGTTTCACTTACCTTGCATCCTAGAGTATGCTTTTCCTTCATGCTTGAATCGTTTGACCCGCTTCCTTCCCAAGCTTCACCTAGCTTGTCAAGCGTCAAACTATCATCATAATTCGTAAGCTGGTTAGATTGGTCATTATCAATCATGACTATTCCACCTTACGTATTTTCTATCAAAATTATCATTCGATCTTGTCATTGGTCAGTTTGACTTTTAAATGGTCAATTAACTTATTAACATACATGAATGCACAAGTTAACTCACTTAGGCATTTCATTCGAATATTCGATGAAATCACATTTTACATACTAACTAGTAGATAACATGATTTCAAGCATCAATAACATGATTTTAACATCAATTTCTTTAGATCATACAAAAACCTATCTCATGTCATGTATAATCTTATACTCGAATTCATAATTGTTCAAATATCTCGCTATTACTACCATCCATGATGATTTTGAGCATAAGTTTATAATAAACTTATTCATATTATCAAGTTTATCACAAGTTTGGCACTCTAACTCAAGTGTTCATCATATTTTCATAAAACCCACTTAGCTAGGTGTGATTATCCACTCAAACACCTAATCGTGGCAATTTTACTTCAAATCTCTACTTAGGGTTTGTTCCTAAGCAATCATACTTCACTAATTCGGCCATAGCCTCTACGATTCATACTTAATTCGCATCTTGCAATGTTAAATCAAAATTTCACAACTTCATGAATGTCAAAAATTCGACATACCTTACGATCCCCTTGACTTGGTGATCATTTATATGCATTCAAATCCGAATTTCGCCTTCGATTGATCCTTAAATTTGAAGATTTGGTGGAGCTAGGGTTTCACCTCTTTTTGTCTCCTGGAGGTCGATGCGCGCGCGCACACACACACTAAGTGTGTGTTGTGTTAAGGATTTAATTAAATAAAAATACTTGTTTCTTTTTTACGATTTTTGGTCCCTCAAGTTTAACTTTAATTATTTGGGACTACAACTCCATGTTTTATTACTTCTTTACATATTACTAACTAGGTTAATCACTCCTAGTTAACTTAGTGGGTTTGGGGAAATTATGACCCGTTTCATCTTAAGTCCCGTTAACTCGGGCCTTTTATATACTTTGTTTTCTCAAAGTATTTATCCTTCTTTTAATTAATATTAGGTTTAATTATTTAAATCCTAATATTTATCAGGTTAATTTTTACTACATATGGTATTTTACCCGTTCATTATTATTAACATGATTTGACTATCAAACCCGTTTTCGGGGTGTTACAAGTCTACCCCCTTAAAGAGGTTTCGTCCTTGAAACCTTTCTCCCATAGTTCATTGGGTTAAACTTAATGAACCTGATTTCGGTGATCATTTGAGCATTGCTCACATTCACTAATCTTACCAGGAAAGTATGGTAATGTCCGTTTGGCTTCTAAGCGTATGCGCCTTTCACGTGTAAGGCCTCATGGGCCGTTACTTTCAGCTTGTATCCTTTATCTTTATTGATTACTTATCTTGGCGGTTAGACTTATTAGTCACCGGTTACCTTATACCCCATCGCTCGGGTATATCCACTTTGCCTTTTTGAGGCTTACAAACATTTATTAACCCAATTTCATAGTTTACGCTACAACGTGGTTATATTCCATATTACTTTCCTTGACCGTAATCGCATCACGTCATGTTTAAGTTTATATAAACTTTTCATTATCGAGGATCTTCTTTTCGAATATATCGTCTTGCACCCATTGGTGTTAAGACCGGTATCTTTTAGTGTTTTCCGTTTTCTAATTTCTCTCATAATATTATATTTGTTAAAACGTTATTTCTCACTAAAACTGAATTTTAGTTTAACGTTTTTTTTTTAACTTATGTGAATCACTCATATCAAGTGGTGTTGTCATATCTTCCTTGCATGATTTTTAAGGAACTCTTATGTGGTGTTGTCATATCTTCCTTGCAGAATAGGATAGACCACATATAAAATTTAATGTATTCTAATTCCCTAAATTATTGAAATTGGGTCCACTACAATTTAAAAACCAAAAGAAGACACTCATGTACAGTTGTACACTGTACCTCATGCATATCAATTGGATGTTTCTAACAATCACCAAAACCCAAGTAATGTCTACTAGAGACATTGAAGAGATGATCAAAACACTTCCTCAACACACCCTTAGCTGGTTGAAAGGCAGGCTAACCTTGTACAACTATCAAGGCATATGGTTCAATACAAAGCTCCTTGTAGGAGTAATTTTAGCACAACAAAGCTTCAAGACGCGACCAAGTGATGTATTTCTATGCAGTCATCCCAAAAGCGGCACAACATGGCTAAAGGCCATTGTTTTTGCCATCATTACCCGACAAAAGTTTGATGAATCCAACACTCCTTTGCTCACAACCATGCCTCATAACCTCATTCCCTCCCTTGAGAAAAATATTGAACAAATTCTAGAAAATCGCCACAATGACTCATGCCTCACAGCCATAACCACAAACATTCCTTACAATATCCTGCCGGAATCAATCCGAGCTTCAAACTGCAAGATAGTTTACATATATCGGAATATAAAAGATGTCATAGTTTCTTATTACCATTTCTTGTGCGGAATACATAAAGTACCCATAGAAGATGCCCCATTTGAGGAGGCAGTTGATGAGTTTTGTCGGGGTATCAATGGTTCTGGACCATATTGGGATCATATCTTAGGATATGCAAAAGCAAGCTTGGAGAGGCCCGATATAACTCTTTTGTTGAAATATGAAGATATGATAAAGGATCCTACAAGCAATGTGAAGAGACTTGCGAAGTTCATTGAGTATCCCTTTACAGCGCAAGAAGAGAAAGAAGGTGTGATAGAAAGCATTATAAAGATGACTAGTTTTGAGAAGCTGAGCAACTTAGAAGTAAACAAAAGTGGTCTTCAACAAGGAGAACGAGTTGTTGTGCCTGAAAACCGACTCTACTTTAGGAAGGGTAAGGTTGGAGATTCGGAGAACCACTTCACGGATGAGATGAATGAAAAGATTGACAAACTTATTGATGAGAAATTAGGTCACACCGGCTTAGTTCTAAAATGACAAGCTCAAGACTCTACACTAAAGTTCATGGTTTTAAACTATATAATGTTTTAAACTTAGAAGTAAACAAAAGTGCTCTTCACATTTGGTCTCTCTTTGAATGTTTACTTTCCATCTATAACTATGTGATGTTCTTTCTTTCATATTTAAACTATGTTGTTGTATATCTATTAATAATATCAGTTTCTTTGCTTAACTATAAAATTTTTCTTGTGAAAACCTTTGAAAGACAAGCAAAGAGTGATATAGATACTTTTTTCAACTATTTTTGATATTTTTTTTCAAGGGTTATGTGTGTATATCTTTTTAAATTTAAATATGAACCACCCACAAAGCAGAAAACATATTTAACAAAATCATCAAAAGAGACACTGACCAAGTCCTCAAAAGTACATCAAACTACAAATAAAACATTCAGTGACGAGCGATTAACATGTAATCTTTCTCTAAATCAATAATGGTATGCTACTCGGCCATTTCTGAGTAAGTTGGTATGGGATTAGCTGCCCGGAAATCCTCTTTACTTCTACCATAATACGCGGTTAATTTGGTGCTGGGATAGGTGATGAAATTCCAACCAAAAGCGGACCCACCTACAATGTAGCTACCATGTGATACTACTTCTTCAACCGTAGCAGGTCTCTCTTCTGAAGGTTTTCTGATCACAGTTTTCTCTTTCTCTAATGGAGGCTCGGGGGGTTTGACATCTGTTGACTTTTTCCGGTCATCGACACTGTGGTCAGCAATGGTGGTCTTACATTTCTCCATGGTGTTTGTTTCTGAGGTCATCTCTTCGTATAGCTTCATCAAAACCTTCATTTCTGAAGAATGTATGTACCTCCATGAGTTTATGGTGAAACATAATAAAATATATATAGGGCTCTTTTTTTTTTGTTTACTTATAAACGTATCTGCTCGGGTTACCTTTATATCTAATGGGTCAAACGAGTGACGGATGGGTTAAACAGGTCAAAAGTCTATATAACTTTATTTCAAAAAAAGTTAAAACTATTATTGAATTAATATAAAAAAAATCCACTTTCATATCTACAGTTTTCGAGATTTTTTCTGTTTTTTATCTCCTTAAAATGCAGAAAACGTGTTCAAGTAAAAAAAAAGAAATATGTAAAAAATAATGCAGCAAGTAAGAATGCAGTGGGTTGGAAAAAGGTAAAAAGCTTTGGAAATATAGATCGTATTTATAAACGAAAAGTCTGGAAAACTCGATACACGCTACTTAAAAAATAGTGGGAATTTTTGGACATGGTTTTGGCTCCACCCCATTTGACCGGTACCAAAAATTATCCATTTTAACACAAACGAACACATTTTACTACCTCTGTCTAGAACACTTTGATTGTTGTAAAGACTTACGTTGATTGATTTCATTAGCAGCTTTGGACGTCTGAAAGTCTGGAGTCCGGAGAACCTTTAAGATAAGAGAAATTAATGAAAAAATATAATCATATAAAGAGTGAACTGATGAGAATCCTGTGTGTTTATATATGGTACAACTACTTAATGCAGGAAGTAGCATTTAAAAAACGCTTGCATCCGGTAGGACAAAAAGTTCAAGGCAACTCCTTAAGTAATCTTTTCATTTTCAAAAGCAAAGTTATAATATCCAAAAATTAAAGAGTGAACACATTTTTTTGCTAACCCGTTAAATCTTTTATGGCATTAGCATTATTAAATTCAAAGGGCTTAAAAGGTTTTTCTTTTCTCAAGAATAAAAAATGTTCGATAAAATTCAAGTTGAGAAACTAATTAGTAAACAGTATGAAGTCAGAATATATAATTTGCTTGAAGCAGATGAGATACAGATATACCAAACTTTAGTGACTACGGGCAATGGATCTATAACATTTGTATATAAAATTTGAACCGAAATAATTTGTATATTAACTAATATTTCACAAAAATCAGACTAATAACAGGCAATGTATCTAACATTTGTTTTATTATTATAAACATGTAATTGATAATCATATACACATGCACTAATAAATTCCAAAAAAAATAAACATTTAAATTCTTAAGAAAAGTATAGTCATCTTTGTTCAAATCAGACTCGAATAACTTGAAATCTGATTCAAACAGAATTCGAATTTCAGTGTATTCGAATTGGGTCATTATTCGACTTCAATATTTAATTCGAACTCAAATTCAGGGATCCCAAACCTGATCGATTCGAATAACCTGATTACGCATTATATATTCAAAAAAAATAAAAAAAATAAATAAATAAACATACTTATTAACTTAT
Source organism: Helianthus annuus (assembly GCF_002127325.2). NCBI lineage: Eukaryota > Viridiplantae > Streptophyta > Magnoliopsida > Asterales > Asteraceae > Helianthus > Helianthus annuus. The sequence continues at coordinate 171,908,389 of NC_035448.2, read as the reverse complement.
AAAATCAGTTGGGTTCCTTTTGTACTTGAAGAATCTGTAGTCTGCACAAGTTTTTGTATGTGCTAAAAAACAAAATTAAGTCCACTAAACCAGACTTCACTTTTAACGCTTATTGCTAACCCTCGACACTCAGTTATCGCTAAACCATTCGCAACCTTCGCCGTTCATGAATAGTTCTAATTTTTTTTCCTTAACCGGTTTATTCGAATAGTCCCGATTTCTATTCGACTGAACACCCCTAGTAGAAACGCTTCCACGCGTACGTCTATAAAACAAGGGACCTTAATGTTGCCAAAGCTCACAAAGCTTAAAAGAAAGAAAACAATAAAACAATACAAATATAAACTGTGATTGTCTAAACTAGATAAATATAATAAAACTACACAATACCACCACAAATTAACTACAATAAACTGCATTCCTAAACCAATGAGTCAAGCATTGTCTAAACTAGACATATTATTTTCATATTGATATTTTGGGCATAACACAAATAGGGGGAAAATGCTACAACCATTTAGGGCAAACTGCATAGGGAGTTGAACAAAACTAAATTCAACTATTCAAGAATACTTTTCTTTCAATATTTTACAAGGTTTCAACTAATTTCCTACAATTTAAGTTTCTTGTTACAAACCCTAATTAAACTGGCAAAAAGTTAGGCTAAAATTATCATAAAGATACAGTTTTTCCGAGAAAAACAATATATCAAGAAACTATAAGTAGAAAAAAGTATGGAAGGCCTGAAGTTAAGAAAGTTTGATTACCTCAAGGAAGTGAGGACGAAGATCCTTAAGAAGGGCTCGAATCTTGTAGTAATTTGAATCTTGGATGTTCGGAATGGTGTCGTAAGATCGCTTTTTGGGGTTTTGTGGGAGATTTTGGGGGTTTTCCATCTTTGAGATCAGGGCTATGGGTAATCTAGTGTGGGAGCTGTATCGATTCTTTTGGGAACGATGACGAAAACTGTTGCGTCTGGTTATATGTTGTTTATACTTTTTGTGCTTTTTATTTTTTCTTTTCTTTTGAAAACAACTTATTGAATTATTGGCTTTTCAGAAAAGTGATATGAAGTGATTTTTTGAAAAAGTCACTTTTCCCCTCACATACAACCTGGTTGCCAAACATCATTTTAGAGGTTAGGGCATACGGTGTGGTTTCGGTAAAACCACTTTACCGAAGTGGCAAACCAATGCCAACATAGTTTGCCGAACATCATTTGCCGAAAAAGGGGCAAAATCGGCGAGTGTATGCCGATTCGGGAAGAGGAAAGATGTGAGAGAGAGGGTATTGTGGGGTGGGGTCCAATCCAATCTCAACCAATCACACTTTTTTTCTTTTTTTTTTAAAAAAATAGTTTACCACTTCACCAAGTGTCTAAACCATTGCCAACATTTTGAGCATAGTTTACCACTTTGACATGGCACACTTTTATTGGTTGATTTTTTAGTTTGTCATTCAAAGTGTTTAACCACTCCCTACACCCTTATAACTTTTCAAAAAGCCAATAAGTTGTTTCAAAAGGCTTAGAGGTTGTTTGGTAGCCTCTGAATGGTCATTAAGAGACTACCTCTTAATGGAACCATTAAGAATTTTACCAATGAGAAGGTAGAAGAATGTGACATGTGATGATTTACCATTCAGAGGTTAGATCTTAACCATTCAGACTTGAGGTTACCTCTTATTCATTCAGAGGTTTTAAACCATTAAGAGGTAGCATCTGAATGGTCATTAAGAGGCTACCAAACAGCCCCTTAGCCAAACATGCCCTAAGAGTAAAAATGGTCCGGTTTGGTTTGATCACTTTTGTCACTTTAGTCTATAACTCAAATCTTTTAAATATGGGTCCCTGTGATTTTAATTTTGTTGTCATTTTCATCCAAAAGCAAATTCTGACCAGAATTTTCAGTTAACATCCAGTTTTTTTGTCTTTTTCCTCCCTTTTAATGAAGGGAAAACTGGTCGGATATTTTTAATTTGTTATAATAAAATGTTAAAAAATCATATTGCCCTTCATTAAAAGGGGGGAAAAGACCAAAAAGTTGGATATTAATTGAAAAATATGACCAGACTTTGATTTTGGATGAAAATGGTAACAAAATTGAACCCACAGGGACCCAAATTCAAAAGTTTGAGTTTTGACGAAAGTGGCAAAAGTGTCCTGTGACCGTTTTAGCAGTTTACTCTTTTTCTAATTTATTTGTTCATTGTTTTTTTTTTTTTTTTTGAAGTTACGTTAATTGTGTAATTGTCGTAAGTTAAATTAACTCGAAAAGAAAAAAGTTATTGTTCATCTGTATTTAAGGGCAAACTTCGCCCTCTGTAACTTATTAATATATGTTGAAAGTGGTTGTGTATACGTGAGGAGAATAGTAATGATAAAAGTATAAAAAAAGTAGTATTTAATTACACGGATAGAGAAAATGTAGTTGTTTTTAAAGTAATTATAAAGTAAAAATTGTAGAAACGCTGTGAATGCTTTAAACATAATTTTTTTAATTGTTAAAGGTTGAAATTTACAAGTTTATATAAACCTGAGTGACTAAAAGGATAATTTAGTAATGTTTTCGTACATTTTTGTAATAATAAAAAAAAATTATTTCTTAATCGCTATTTATATAATTTTTTTAGTAAACGTTTGTTGGGACTTATATTACTAAACATTCAACAATATTGCTAGATGAATTTAGAGGTTTCACTTTTGTCGGATTGGTTGGTAGACCGGTTGATGTGTTTAATCCGAACATGATCCATATTATTATTTGTGTCAAAAAATTCAACACTAACCCACACACAAACAAATCCGGATCAATCAGAACACGACCGGTTTTATTGGTAACGTGTTTAATGAGTGAATATGAGCAACGATTACATGATGTTTAAAGAGTTAAACAATCCTAACACAAAACGCCAACGAGGTTAAATTATTTATGAAATAATTATACATGTGGTTACTTATTTAGAATATATAACTAGTTAGTTACTATTTATTTGTAACTGGATTGCAAATTATTTAATTTAATTATCAAGGTTAGTTTTTTTAATGGCTTTACATCACGTCTGTTTTTGGCAGGATTTAAACCCTTAATCTCAAGGGGAGAAACACATTAACTCGAATAGATTTCCTGATTGGACCCAACCCTCCACCCGATTGTAAGGTTAGTTGACAATCATAAATGAATTACGATTACGATTATTATTTGAATTCTGAATACCCCTAACTTGTTACTCTAAGTTTTGAAAAATATATTTTTTTTGTTGCAATATAAAAAAATAATTGATAAGAATAGAAAGATTAAACTTAATTAGTGGTTACCCCCCCCCCCCTCCCCCAATTATTTGTTTCTCGGCCAGTGGCTTGCTAGTCATGGTTTTTTGTATAAAATTAGGTGATGCCTCGTTCGCGTTGCGGGGCGATGGCCGAACAATTCTCAACCAATTAAAAAAACAATACTATAGTTTTGATAGAAATAAAAAGTAAAAAGAGTGCTAAGCAGCTTTTTGACACGATTTTTAGCTAGGGCAAAGTCATATTTTTAGTTTTACTTGGGGGAAAATCATTTTTTCCCGAGGGTAAAATCCTAAGTTTTAGCTAGGGCAAAGTCATATTTTTATTTTTTATGGGGGGCAAAAACGTAATTTTGAATTGAGGGTGATATCGTAATTTTGAACCGAGGGGAAATTCGTAAATTTTAGCTGGGGGCAAAAGCATAAATTTATTTTGCACTGGGGGCAAATACGTAATTTTAAACTGTGGGTAAAACCGTAATTTTAAAGTAAGTATAAAATAATAAACTGGTGTAAATTCGTAATTTTGAGCTGGGGGGGAACAAAATTTTATTTTTAACCGGGGCGAAAACGTAATTTAGGCTGAGGGTAAAAGCGTAATTTTTTACCGAGGGCGAAATCGTATTTTTTAGCTCGGGGCAAAAGGGTAAATGTATTTTGAAGCTGGGGCAAAACCGTATTTTTTAACGGGGAGCAAAACTTTAACTTTAAAGTGGGTATAAAATAAGAATCTGGTTGGTCCAATGAGTATTGCTCGCCGCGCATTTGAACCAATGGCAGAGAAACACTGTTCCGGTTCAAAACCGTAATTTTAAAGCATATATAAAATAATAAATTGGTTGGTTGAATAAGGAAAGGACGACCGCCCATTTCAGCTAATGGCTGCAAAGTCCTGTTCCCGCCCACGGGAATTGTACGTGTTGAAAATAGGGCTGTAAACGAGCCGAGTCGAGCCGAGCTAGACCCAGCTCGAGCTCGGCTCGAACTAGATTCGAGCTGGCTTGGCTCGAGCTCGAATTTCAAATCGAGCTGAGTTTTGAGGCTCGAGCTCGGCTCGATTAGAATTCGAGCTAGCTCGGCTCGGCTCGATCTAGCTCGAACTAACAAAGAACCGCAAAATTTATTACTTAAAAATCCCTTAAAAACGAATTTCTTCATAGCCTAAGGGTCATAATTGCCATTTAATTTAACCATATGGCTAAATATGCAAGTATAAATAGTTAATTCACTTTCTCCATTGTCTTTACCTTCTTTTATAAGGGAGATACTCTCTTAGTTTTTGTTTTCTAAGCGATGTGGGACAAAAAAATGAAGGATGTAAACCTTATCGAGCCAGCTCACGAGCTCACGAGCCGAGCCAGGCCAAGCTCGAGCTCGGCTCGTTTACAAACCGAGCCGAGCTGGCTCGTTTACAACCGAGCCAATTTCGAGCCGAGCTTTCTTCGAGCTTTTTTCGAGCGAGTTTCGAGCGAGCTACGAGCCACGAGTTTTTTTAACACCCCTAGTTGAAAATGAAAATTCTCGTTGTTTAAAAAAACAATATGAGATTATTAGTAGTTATGGAGTGTTGGAATCTTCAAAAGAAAAGTGTTTGTGACATCGATAATAACTTTATCGATAGGTTTCTATGCTGATATCACAATAACTTTAACGAGCTGTAACTAACATAGAGTCATAGACCCGTTATCTAGGATGTCAATCGTGTAGGGTTGAGGGTGGGGGTATGGTTAATCACTCTAGGGTGATTGAGTGATTCTTTACCCAATAATATTATGTCATGTCAATTCCCAATTCTACTCTCCATTTTGCACTCAATCAGTAGGTATGGTTAATCACTCTAAGGTGTTTGAGTAGGTTAAAAAATAAAAAATTTTGATTGTTTATTCTCTCCTCTTTCCTCTCTCTCTCTCTCTCCTCCATCACTCCTTCTCCCCTTCGGTGAATAGTCACCGATTTCTTTCCCTTTCTCCTACTCAAACACCCTAACTCAAACACTAGGTGTGGTCACCGATCGGTGACTCCCCATCCCCGATGAAGTCCCCGCAAACCACACCGCCCACCCTAAGTAGGTGATTTCAAGCCTTGCTCGTATACTTATTCGTGTCAAAGACATTAAATATTGTAGCCGTATTATGAGGAATGGAATTAGAGAATGAATAGTTATCACTATTGCTACAAGGATTATGCGGTGGTAAATAAGTATGTATTATTGATATAACGATGCACTTATCCTGGAAGACCCAATGTTGAGTGGTGTGATTATACAGAAGAAAGGCAAGTTACAACTGATGAAGTACAATGAACATACAAAGGAAGAGTAGCAGACTACGAAGGAGAAGTAAGACTATGGGGTATGCGGTTTGGGTTGGGGCGTGGGTTGGGGGAAAACGCCCAAGCCACCATCCCGGGTGGGCTTGGGTTGGGGCGTGGCCCTTGGGGCTTGGGTTTTGAAGAACCAGGAAGTCAAGTTCAGGCCGAAGCCTGTAAATGAAGATCTGGATCTTGTTAAAGGTTGAGAGAGTTTCCTGCAAAACAGAAAACCGTTAGGCTCGCCGCAGAGATGGGAGGGCCACTCTGCGACCACCCTCCGGCGTGAGGATAAGTATTGGTAGAGAGAGAAAATAGAGAGAGAAAATAGGGACGAAGGTTCAGAGAAATCGTACTTGGATTTGTACTTGAAGGGGTATTTATAGTAGTCAACTGAGATGATGTCATCTGTTTGGACGCACTTGAACGGGGGCTCGTCCTCGGAGCTTTCTGGTGTGGGGCGGACATGCTTTGGATGCCCGCCCGAGTGTAGTCCGGTTCGTCTCTGGGATCATGTCCGGCTTCGGACATGTGTCTTCAAGTCCCCTAGTTTGGGAAGTCTTTTGTGAAGACTTTGACAAACTATTATTCCAAGCTTTTTTATCCCGTTCAGATGACGTGTCACTGCAGGAGTAGTTTTAAATCGATTACGTGGCGTGTTTTGTATGGTGTGGGTGACCTTCACTATTTGGACCGTCGGTCACCTACACGTGACGGTAACGGAACCCTTGTTGGGAATCGTGGGAAGCGACGGTTGATGTGACTGGCCCCAACCGACTTACATTTTCTATAAATTCAATTTTTCACCACTTCATTTTTACCGTTTTTTCTCTCTTTTTCATTCTCCTCTGCTGTTACCCTCTCTAGTATCTTCTTCTTCTCCAAAGAAAAAAGGTGCGTCTTTGTTCCTTTTTACTTTTTACGGTTATGGCTCCGGGTAAGGAGAACCTTTCGGAGAGTGTGAGCGTGCTTACCCAACGTCAGTTGGATAAGTTTATTAGAGAATATAGGATTCCCTTAGATCTACATTCGGTCCTCTCTTCTAGTACGGAAGCCATATACCCCTTTCGTCAAGGGAAATTCCCCTTTTACACTCGCGTCTGTAACTTCGCCAATTATAGGGTTCCTTTTTCCCGTTTTCTGATTAGGGTTTTACAGTTTTTTAGAGTTCACGTTTGTCAGGTTAACCCATTCGGCCTTAGCCGTGTTAACCATTTTGAGATTTCTTGTCGAGCCCTCGATCAGAAACCGGATTTGAACATTTTCCGGTATTTTTATGAGTTTATCTCGGCCGGAGACTGGTACACTTTTGCACACCGGAAGAATGTCCCTTCTCCGTCTTCCAACGAACGGTCTAGTTTAAAAAACTGGAAAGATAACTTCTTTTGGTTAGACGACCGTTGCCTTCCGGAGGACATGAGGTGGCGTTTTAAGGACCAGTCTATGTCGTTTGATCTTGACGAAAACTTTGTTTTTAACGAAAGCTTAGGCCGTGCTTTGGTTGAACATCAGTCCCCTATTCGTCCTCTTCCCGAGCATTTCCTTTGGTTAGGTCGAGTCAGTTTTTCGTGGGCCCGGGGGGATAAGGATTGGCCGATTATACGCCGGAAGAGTGATCGTAAGTTCCGGTTCTTTATACCCCCTTCGGCTCTTTTATTTGATAGTTTTGCTAACTCTTTATTTATTTTGGAAATGTAGGTGCTGCGATGTCGCTTCTTGATGCCTTAAAGGTTCCGATCATGGACTCCTTTGACTTTGATTTTGAGCAGCAGGAGGACGTTCCGTTCATGAAGCAGGTAGCACCCTCCGCTCATCCCGTTCGTGGTCAGGCGGATACGAACATACCCGTATCGTCTGCTGCTGAAACGACCTCTTCCGTTCCGAAGGACTCTTCTGAACAAGCCACTGCTGAAGCGGTTTCCCATATGCCGGCATCTTCTAAGGAGGCGGGAGGTTCGTCCGGATCTCATGCTGGGCGAAAGTCCATTCTTGACGACGTGGATGATGATCCGGAGATACGCAGTCTGGACGAGGCACTTCTGCATCAGCCTTCATCTTTGAAGAGTAAAAGCGTTGGAGCGGACACTGATCTGGTAATCCGATCCCGCAAGAGGAAGGGTGAATCGGCTCAGATACGTTCTTTCGACTCTCTGCCCATGCCAAGATTGAAGAAGACGAAGGGGAGTTCTTATTCTGAAGGCACTGTGATGGAGGAGCTTGACGAACATCTTTCTGGGGGTAAGAGTTCAAGGGAAGAAGCGGCCTTAGCCCGCAGTAAACCGACTCCAGCTTATTCAGGTGGTTTTGTCCCTGATAGCGAGGTGGAGAGCATGGAGATGGAGAATCCGGTGGGCGTGGATAAGGGTAAGGCCCATAGTGAGCCGAAGGTGGTCACTTTTTCAGGTACGCACTTGGGCTCTTCTCTGGGTCCGGACTATTTTATGGATGATGAGGAAGATCAAGTGTCTTCGCTTCCCTCATCTTGGTTCGGACCTGAGTTGATGTCCTTTTTTCGATATGCAGATCTGTTCTCGGAAGATATGGAGATTGACCCATCCACCGCTGAGGAGAAGTTTATTCCCGACTGGGACATTCGGAACAAAGATACGGTCCTGGATGTTTTGACCGCTAAGATGATGCTCTTCAATATAAATACTCCGATGGACCATGTTCGAAGTCGGAAGATGAAAAACCCGGATCTAGGGGCCGCGGTTTTGACTAACCAAGCTCAATCTAACATATTCGTGACGGAACTTTATCGTAGGTGGGTTGAAGCGGAGTCTGTGCGGGAGAATTTGGAGAAGGAAGTTCGTTCCTTGAAACGTAAAATTCTTAAAAGCCCGGAGGTGGAAAAGAAGGTAGCCCAGCTGACTCAAGACCTTCGGACTCAGCAAGAAAAGGTCACATCTTTGATGGCTCTGAATCAATCATCGCAGGCGGCTGCCGCGGCCGCTGCTGAGGACAGGGATAAAATCTCTTCGGAATTCAAGGTATTTTCTGAGTCTATGAAACAGAAGGACGAAGAGCACAAGGCGGTTTTGGCGAAAATGGAGGAATCTCTCAGCGGTGCCCGTCTTGCGTATGAGAGTATGATGGCTGGTACGCTCGTATTTCCGTTTTACTAAATTCTTACTTCTTCTATTTTCTCTAACTTTTTTCCCAGAGCGTGATGCGCTTAAAACAGGGGAAGCTGATTTGAAGGGTCGTCTGGAGGAGATGGAGGGGGAGAATGCTTCTCTGAATACGGAAGTGACTGATCTCCGCGAGACGAAAGTTTGGATGCTTACGGAAGGTGCCCAGCTTCTAGCGAAGAATATTCACAAGGGCAAGGAGATGACTGCTGCCGTAGCTGGAGTCAATAATGCGATGAGCGCGGTAGGCATTAATTCGGGCTTGCACTCCGGCTACGTTCATGCTTTGCAGAAAAAGACTCCTTTCAAGGAGATTCCACTGTTGAATCGTAATGCTACGGAGGAGCTGAAGGTGGCGGTCGCTTGTTTTGATACTCTCAAGTTCCCAGTAATAGAAGATCTTCCGAAACTCAGCGACGCACCCCTTCCTGAAATTAAGAAGGCCCTTCGCTTTGCTAGCGATGATTCTTCGGATGAATGAGGTGGACATGCCCGGCTTTTTGGGGTATGCACCTTAGGTATTTTTTAGTTAGTCCAGATGAATGTAAAGCTCGTTCGGTACTTTGACAGATGTCCTGCTTTTTTGGACTTGTAATGATGTTTTTACTTTTGTTTGTTTGTTATCCTTTTGTGAATGGTATTAAAACTTATTCCGGTTGTTTATGTCCGGTTTATATTTGATGTAACTACTTTACACATGCGTCCATGTTAATGGTGTACATTTTGAATTTTCTAGAACGTTCTTTTGTTAAATGCGGATCCGATTTTGTCTTATTAAGGATAACTTGAAGGACATACGAACAATGCCAGTTCGTCTTTTCCTTTTAGGGTTGGATCCCTGGATTCGGCCGATGAGTATTCGTTAGTTGCAACTTTTTTAACATTTTATTTATCAGGTTCGGAGTTTGAATTTCTCCGATAGATGCAAAGTAAAAAACATTTTTAATCAATCCGCAGGTACTACCCTCCGCGGTTCTTGTAGTTTAACTGGTGCGGGAAAAAACATCCCGCGGAAAATTAAAATATGACGGAGCTCATAGCTTCCGTTTTACAATTATTTGTTTAAAAACCTTCTAAAGATAACACTTTTTTAGGTGCACTCCGTTCCAAGTACGTGGAACGGAGGTTCCATCCATCTTGCTTAAAGTATACGCGCCGTCTTTTCCTGCGGTTTTGATCTGATAGGGTCCTTCCCACTTGGGGGCTAACTTCCCCGTTCCTTCAGCTAAGCTCGCTTCATTGTTCCGCATAACATATTCTCCGATTTTGAACCGGGTTTCTTTAACTTTGGAGTTGTAGTGTTTTTCCAACTCTTTTTTATACTTGGCTTCCCGGATTGCCGCAAGTTCTCTCCTCTCTTCGATTAAATCGAGGTTTAAACGGAGTTCTCTTTCATTCTCTTGCTGGCTTAATTGTATGCGGGGCGTGGGGATCCCTACCTCTGCGGGTATGACAGCTTCGGTGCCGTATGTCAAGCTGAAAGGAGTTTCTTTGTTGCTTGTTTTAGGCATGGTTCGGTGTGCCCATAGGACATGCGGAAGCTCGTCTGCCCATGAAACGCCTTCCTTCCCTAACCGTTTTTTAATTCCTTCCACGATACTCCGGTTGGTTCTTTCCACTTGCTCGTTGGCCTGGGGATGGGCCACCGAAGCGAAGCTCTGTTCGATGCTCATTCTTTGGCACCATGTTTTAAACGGCTTCTCCGCAAACTGTTTTCCATTGTCGCTCACTATGCAAAGAGGCATTCCGAACCTGCACACTATGTTTTCCCATGCGAACCTCAGCACTTGGTCTCCTGTGATCGTCCGGAGGGGTTTAGCTTCGACCCATTTAGTGAAGTAGTCGATGGCAACCAGCAGGAATCTTACTCCTCCGGTGGAGACGGGGAAAGGACCTACGATGTCAATTCCCCATTTCTGGAACGGCCAAGCCGAGGTTACGGGTACGAGATTGTTTTTGGCACGATGACTTACAGGAGCGTGGCGTTGGCAATCTTCGCATGACTGGAGCTCGTTTACTGCGCTTTGGTGCATTCCTGGCCAGAAATACCCGGCGTTCATGACTTTTGCAATAACCATCCTTGGCCCCGCGTGGATGCCGCATATTCCCCAATGTATCTCCCTTATAACGTAACTTGCTTCCTCTGGGGTTAGGCATTTTAGGAGCGGACCTAAAAAGGTTTTCCTGTAGAGCTGACCATCGTGCATCTGATATTGCAGCGCTTTCACTTTTAACTTCCGCGCCTGAGCCTTGTCTTCTGGAAGCGTCCCATTTTTCAAGTAATCTACGATCGGAGTCATCCAAGACTTTTCGGACACGGAAACTGACATGACTGGCCTCGTCTGTTGGATGGCCGGAATCTGCAGGGTCTCGACTAGAACCTCTTTTGATAAATGGCAGAATGCTACGGATGCCAGTTTGCTCAAAGCATCGGCTTTTTTGTTTTTGCTCCTCGGTATGTGCACTATTTTGCAGGAATCGAAAGAGGAGATTAAACTGTTGACCTGCTGTAGATACCGAACCATATTATCCTCTCGTGCCTCGTATTCGCCGCTGACTTGATTGGCTACCAATAGCGAATCGACATGAGCTAACACGGAGGTTGCACCTGCTTTGGCTGCGGTTTGCAAGCCTGCAAGGAGAGCCTCATACTCTGCTTCATTGTTTGACGTCTTGAATTCGAAACGCAATGCGTAAGTGTACTCTATTCCCTCCGGATCTATTAGAATTAACCCTGCTCCCGACCCTTCTTTACTGGAAGCCCCGTCTGTATACAGGTTCCATACCTTCGGTAAGATGGGTTTTCCTTTGACGCTTTCTCCGGTCGGGACCTCGGTGAGGAAATCTGCTACTGCCTGCCCTTTTACTGGACCTCTGGTACGATAGGTGATATCAAAGGCACTGAGCTCTATTGCCCATTTGGTGAGACGTCCGGAGACCTCTGGCTTCCTGAGGATTTGTTGGATCTGGAGATCAGTCTGTACTTCTATATTAAAAGCTTGGAAGTACCTTCGGAGGCGTCTGGAAGCATGTACCAAGGCGAGTGCCAATTTTTCGATCATTGGGTACCGAGTTTCATAGTCTTTCAGGATACGGCTTACATAATAGACCGGGATTTGTGCCTGGTTCCGGTGTACTACGAGTACCGCACTTATCGCAAAGTGGGACGCAGATAGATATACCGTGACAGTTTCTCCGGTAGATGGTGCGGTCAAAGTAGGCAGGGACCCGAGGCATACCTTTAACTCCTGAAATGCCGAGTCTGCTTCTGGCGTCCACTCTATTTGGCCTTTTGCCGTTCGCTTTTTTAATACATTCATGAAAGGGATGGAGCGGTCTGCTGCTTTTGAAACAAAACGGTGAAGAGCGACGAGTTTTCCATTTAGGGATTGGATCTCTTTGATAGTTTTAGGAGGCTGCATGGAGACCACCGCCTTGATTTTATCCGGGTGCGCCTGGATTACGGATCGTGTAACCCATACCCCGAGGAATTTTCCCTCTTCCAAGCCAAAAGAGCATTTTTTGGGATTGAGTTTGAGGTTGATACTCCGAAGCCTTGTAAAGGTTTCGAGTATGTCATCTATCATGTCGTCTTCCGCCCGGCTTTTTATGACCAAGTCATCGACATAGATCTCCAAGTTTCTTCCGATCTGATCTTTGAACGCTTTATCCATCAATCTCTGGTACGTGGCTCCGGCGTTTTTTAAACCGAATGGCATTTTAGTATATCAGAACAGTCCCTCGTTTGTTACGAACGCGGTCTTATCTTCGTCTTCCGAAGCCATTTGGATTTGATGATAACCCTTATATGCATCCAAGAAGCACTTGAGACGGAAACTTGAGAGGGAGTCTATCTTTAAATCAATCTCCGGCAAAGGATAGCAATCCTTTGGGCACGCATTGTTTAGATCTGAAAAATCAACGCACATCCTCCAGGTTTTATCCTTCTTGGTTACCATTACTGGATTGGAGACCCAGGTTTGGTAACGCACCTCTCTTATAATACCGGCGCTCAACAACTTTCGTACGTCTTCGGAGATGGCCTTGTTACGAGCCGGAGCCATGTTTCTTTTTCTCTGGGCTACTGGTTTTATCGAGTGTGACACTTTTAACTTATGTTCGGCCAAACACCGGGGAACTCCAACCATGTCGGAGGTTTGCCAGGCGAACACGTCAAGTGAATTGGACAGTAGTTTCCACAACTTCTTCTTAGTTTGCTTGGGAAGTTGAGCCCCGATTGCAATTTTTTGTTCTGGAAAATGTGGGTGTATAGCCCATTCTTCTGTGAGAGTATTAGGAGGTTCGGCATTACCCTCGCTTTGTCGTATTTCAGCTACACCGATCGTTGATTCGGAGTACAGTGTTGCTATTCCCGCTTCAGTGGGGAATTTTAACGCTCCATGTATGGTTGAACTGATCATTCCGAAGGCGCACATACCAGGTCTTCCGAGTATGACATTGTGGACGGACCGTGCCTCAACCACTAGATACGTCAAGTTGACAGTTCGAACCAAACTCCCTTCCCCCATCGTTGTTGGAAGAGTGATTTGGCCCAAAGGCTGAACCACTTCTCCGGAGAAACTGACCAGAGGCATTGACACTTGGAGCAATTTCGCCTTTGTCTGTGGGGCTAACTGTTGAAAGCACTGCTTGTACATAATCTCGGTGGCGCTTCCACTGTCGACGTATACTCTTCGAACCTTGTGTCCTACAATGATTGCGGACACTATGACCGGTCTGTCCTTGATATCTTCCAAGCTGACGGGTGGGAAACCAATGGGTTGCTGCATCCAGGCGGCCAAATGCTGACTGGTCCGCTTGATGCCTTGGTTGTTTGCCCTGCGGATCATGCAAATTGCCGGCTGATTGTTCGGATTGTCTCCCGAATTCCCGGAAGATTTTCCTTCCTTTACTTCTTTGACTAGGTGCGATAGCTTCCCGGACCGTACTGCCTTTTCTATTTCTTGCTTCAAAGACCAACAGTCATCTGTATTGTGACCCCGAGCATGATGGTAGTCACAATATTTCTTAGAATTTTTGTCTCCTGGGTTTCGAAGTTTTGGTGGGGCGGGGAAATTCATCCCCTCCGCACTGAGAATTTCACTGGGAGTTTTGGAGAGATCCGATAAATTGTAAAATCGTGATCCGGAGCTTTTCCCTCGCGGAGGTCTGTCGTTTCTACTGTAAGGGTGTGATCGTCCCCTGCTCCCCGGTGGAGTCTTATCAAACACCGATCCACCATTTTTCTTCCATGAAGACATCTTGTGATCTGACTATGGAGTAGGATTACATGCATTCTTGCCTCGAGCGAAAGCTCTGGCCCGTTCCATCAGTACCTCCATCGTCTTCGGGAGATTTTCGTGCAATTTTTCAACTAACTGATTATTCCGAACGCCGTGACAAAATCCGGAGATCCGCAGTTGATCAACTACCCCACTGATCTGCATGCTTTCCCGGTTAAACCGGTCAATGAAACTGTCTAAAGACTCTCCGTCCTTTCTTCGGATGTTGTGGACTTCGGTAATTTCTTTAGAGTAGTGCCTTTGTTGGCTGAAATTTTGGAGGAATAACCTTCGGAACTCCTCAAAGTCGTTGATCTCACCTTCATTCAACGCATCAAACCATACTCGTGCGGCTCCAGTTAGAGTTTGTGCGAACATAAAGCACCATGCTGGCATCGGCCATTGTTCAACTCGTGCAGCTCCGTCAAAATCGAACATATGATCATCCGGATCAGTTGTGCCGTCGTACTTTTTCACCGTAGTTGGCATTTTGAGTTTTGGAGGAAGTTTGGCATGTGTTATACGAGCACTAAACTTCGACTTGGCTGTCATAGAAACTGGATGGTACGGCTTGGTAAGTTCCGGATCGCTAATTACATCCATCTGTGTTTCATTTCGCGTGGTCATTACTGGTGAAGGTCCGGAGGAACCTTGTACATATCCAGTATAGGTTTCCGAAGTGACGATTGTGGAAAATGTAGGAGTGATCATTGTCGGGCCCATAGTCCCCGTTGGTGCTTCGTCATGAAAGAGCCTGGTTCGCAAACCGAGGATCTGTTCATCTCTGGCCTGTTGTGCTTTTAATCTTCGTAGAAGACTTGCGTTTTTGGCGAGAAATTCTGCATCGAACTCTGATGTTTGCGAAGTAGGGAGTAAGATGAAAGGCAAGGTTGTTCCCGGACCTGAGCTTAAAGTAGCTGAGGTCGTAGAGACAATACTTGCTGGTGCAGTAACTTGCGTGCTAACAACCGTGGATCCCAAATTCAAAGAACCTGGGGCCGCCATTTGTCAGTTCTTTGCTCAAGAAGTTCACTAAAGTGAAGGACTAAGAGCTTTAAGATCGGATGGCGCCAATTGAAGAACCAGGAAGTCAAGTTCAGGCCGAAGCCTGTAAATGAAGATCTGGATCTTGTTAAAGGTTGAGAGAGTTTCCTGCAAAACAGAAAACCGTTAGGCTCGCCGCAGAGATGGGAGGGCCACTCTGCGACCACCCTCCGGCGTGAGGATAAGTATTGGTAGAGAGAGAAAATAGGGACGAAGGTTCAGAGAAATCGTACTTGGATTTGTACTTGAAGGGGTATTTATAGTAGTCAACTGAGATGATGTCATCTGTTTGGACGCACTTGAACGGGGGCTCGTCCTCGGAGCTTTCTGGTGTGGGGCGGACATGCTTTGGATGCCCGCCCGAGTGTAGTCCGGTTCGTCTCTGGGATCATGTCCGGCTTCGGACATGTGTCTTCAGGTTTCAAGCCGGGCGTGGGGCGGTCTTGACATCCTAGCTGGCGGCCTCCTATTCGCTGACCCCGCCATGTCATAGCGGGCCATTTCAAAAGTTTGAATTTTAAATTCAAACCGTTTGGCCAAGCCAAGCGGTCACCCCAACCCCAACATCCCCTATAAATATAACCCCCAACCCCAGGTGGTCCATCCCAAACCGTCACTATCCACCGCTACCCCACCGGCTACCCACTTGATCCCACGAAACCGCTACCCCAACCCGAAGAAGATGGCATCTTGGACCCACGAGGAAGAATTGGCTCTCGTCACAAGCGTCGTTGACGCTATGAAGGGTCGGCAACCCGGCCAAACACGATATTGGCCGGAAGCATTCGCAACCTACAAACATAACGTCCGACACGACCGCCACAACCTCAACGCGTGCCAACATAAATGGCGCGAGCTACGGCCCAAGCTCGATCGTTTCAAGGCTTACTACGAAGCCGTTCCGAGCGGCGATTTAAGCCACGAGGACCGGGTGGCGGTAGCGAACATTGAATTTTTAGGCAAGGAGCGAAAGGCGTTCGACAAGATCGCCGTTTTTGAAATTTACCTAACGCTCTAGGTTTTTTATTTTGTAATTTTTAGGTATTATGTAATTTTTAGGTTTTTATTTTGTAATTTTTAGGTATTATATCTAATGAAATTTTAGGTTTTTTTTTTATAAATGTTGTGTGAATTTTAATAAATTTTTTGTAATTTTTTTTTAATAATCTGCCAAGCGGTGCACCTAACCCAACCCAAGCCTAACCCACGCCCCGCCATACCCCACGGACACGTCACCAGGCGGTGGGGGCTCCAATTCCAGGTGTTAACTCATGCCTCAACCCAAGCTCAACCCAAACCCCATGGTCTAAGTAAGAACTTTTTTAACAACAAATTTGAATCACTAACGAACCACTGAATTATTATCGTGCCACTAACAAAACCAGCCCATGATATTAGCCTCAAAGTTTTATCAAGCTCTAAAATGAGACTAGACTATAAAGATATGGTCAAGTGAACTTGGCTTTCTCTTCTCTCAGCTTTGACTTATGAGATTGAGCTGCCTTGATCGTCGTGCACCGCCATCGGCCATCGCTGTCATCAAGCCAGAAGGTGTACTGTGTGCATCTAAAGTTGTACATCCTTTTTAATTTCGAGATTCTCCGGAAATTTGAGCAATTCCTCCCTCTCATCTTCCTTCCTCTTTTTCACCGGTTAACAAGAATTATGAATCCGAACACTGATAAGTTGGTGCGAAGAACAACAATGGTGGCCACAGTTACCGCCGGTTATTTTCTTCTAACCGCTGATTATGGCCCCGAGCCTAATGTTCTTGATCCCGTAAGATTTACTTAATCTAGGGTTTTTCTATTTTAGTCTAATTACTTATATTATGTTGTTGTTGTTGTGATTAAATTATTATCTGCATCTACTTGTATACTGAGACTGTTAGTTAGTGATTCCATGGTGATGTTGATATTATAGACTTATTAGGTTTTCTTGCTAAGGCCATGTGTAGTCATAAAGCCCCCAAATGGGCGTTATGCGCCATGTGGCATGCCACGTCACCCCGGGGCTTTATGGGGCTTGAGGCCGTAGTCATAAAGCCCTACCTCATCATAACCAAAGTGTAAAATGCAGGGACCAAAGTGTAAAATGCAGGGACCAAAGTGTTTTAATGCAGGGACCAAATTGTAAAATGCAGGGACCAAAGTGGAAATCTCCTTCTTCCTCGCGCCGCGAAATTTTTCACGGGGGTTTTCTTTTTTTTGATCATGGCGCCCCTGGGGGCGGTGTGGGGGGCTCCATCCCGGCGCTATGGCCTTCACCGCGCCCCAGTACATGTAGTCTAAGGCGGATACTGTTTGACTAATTCTCAATCGATTCATTGCTTGTGTGGCTAATTTACAAACTATTCATGATGCCTATGAAGGATTTAATCCTAATAAAAATGTTGATTTGGTTGAAATAAAGAAGACGAAGGAAATAGATAAATGGGCTGGATATTCAAGAAATAATATTGAGTTTTATTATTTGTTTTGTTACTAGAGTAGGGTTAGAATTGTTGGTTAACAAGTTATGTATTAGTATAAAATATAAATAGAGATGTTAGGGTATTGTATTTGGTGTGGTTTTCGTTCTTAATATATCGTAAAAGAGTCGTGCGGAGTTTCCACAAATACCACAAAATATTTGTGTTCTTTCGTGTGTGATATCGGTCCAGGCCAACAGTTTATTGTTTGGCTAGTTCTTACTAGGGATGAGCTTGGTACTGAAAATACCCGGTATGGTACGGTTTGGTACCGGTATTTGAAGGTACCCGGTACCATTTGCTCATCCCTTCTTAACACTATTCATGATGCCTACTGTTTAGCTAATTCACACTTACATGAAGTTATCCTGAATCATCTCTCAAGTTCGCTGTTCCATTGTTCTGGATTAACGTTGCTGGCTATTCTGTCTATTAGCTTGCCTGGTTGTATAGAAATTTGGTTGACTGTTGTTGATCATCTTCAAACTCAGTTGATTATTAATGAGAAACAAGATGGTGATCAACAGTCTGGTTTTGTTAAAGTGGTGTCCATCATAGTTTCCGATTCGTGAATTGAATCCGAGAGTCATTGCGACTTATCGTTCAAATTGTGAATCGAATGCTTTTGTGAAACTATATTATAGCATTTGGCGTTTAACGCATAACCAAACAAGGTCAGAAATTTATGGTCATGAACCCTAGTTTACTTTAGGCTACAAGTTGAGCATTTGCGTACAACAATATGACTTGTTATGTTTGGATAATTTTTACATTTGTTTTATCATACTTGATCTCACATATATGTTCTTGCACCGAAAATAATAGATCAAGAATGCCATACAATCTGGGGAACAAGCGGTCAAAAATTTCTTCTTTGGATCGAAGGGAGGAGTCCAAGAAGCCGAGAAACCAACATCTGATGCTGCGTCAGGGAAACATCCTTAATCTTTCAGAGAACATAGCCAGATTCTCCTCTGGTTTTCCAAGGTTCTTGTGGTGTTTTTACTCCTAATTTCCCTTAGAATGCAAACCTTGATGAACCACCAGTAGTACTGATGTAGATGTAAATCTTGGGTTGCGTACTATGTAAAATCTTGTTGGTTAGATTTTTCTTATAACCTTGTTAAACATGATTAGTTACATTTCTTTTCTGTTTAGTTACATGTTTTTTTTTTCTGTTAGTAGAAGAAAGTAGCCCAAACCGGTTCTCGTTGGTTTGTCTGTTTGGGTCATAGTTGTCAATAGCGAGCGTAGCAATCACTATAGCACGCCACGTAGCGTATAGTTCCAGGCTCGCTATTAGGGTTGTAGCGATAGATAGCAATTATAGCGACAAATAATTAACTTTTTTTGTTTTCTTTAATATAAATTGCAATTAAATATGGCTATAAAATAGCTGGACTTTAGTTTTTTGTTAAATATACATGTAAAATAACATATATATCAGGGTATTTTGATATAATATACATATAAATTTTCTTTCTAGTGTATCGTTATTTATAAAATAGCCGCTCGCTATTTATCGCTATTCGCCATGTAGTATATAGGTACCTTACCGCTATTTGTTGCTATTCGCCATTAACAACTATGGTTTGGGTTTGGAAATGTGAAACCATAGTGACTGGTCACCCACTGGATGGGAGTGAACTTACGGTTCATTCTATTGTTGTGTTGTTATTGGTTATTTAGTTTTACTCCTTTCATAATCAATATCACACACAAAAAAAGTGTTGCAGTGATTGTTGACATATAAGTAACTAATGGTAAGAGTTCACTTTTTTTTAATAACATTATTTTACACCTAAATACCACGTAATCTTTCACACTAAAATCACTTTTGTAGAGGGCAAACATCATACCATAGGTCACGGGTGGTAAGAGTTCGTCTATAGTGAGAACTTTGAAAGAGGGTTAGATGGGTGGCTTTAGTTATGGGTCAAAACTGAATCTTTAATCAATGATGCTATAAATGTTTCCGTTATTTGGAAGTTTGTACGGTTAATTTTAGTTAACCATGGCTCTAGACGAACTAAAACATTAAAACCCACTTCTATAGCCTAGTGGCGTCTTGGAGGTGGGATAAGGCTTTGGGACCACTAGGTCCTGGGTTTGATTCCGACAAGAGGTTTTTCCGATATTTTTTGGGTTTCCTCTTGAATTGGTGTATAGGCATTATGCCTAGTGGAGATGGATATGATCGTGTGGTTTCGTTGGTGGCACGATAATACTCCAGTTGTCCGTCAATGATCCAAATTTATCGTTCAAAAAAATTGGATAAATAAATAAGCCCATTTGAGTCGGATTAGAAAAAAAAAATCAGGATAAGGATATCATGTATAAAAATACTATTTGTAAATAGAAAAAATATGTATATATAAAGAGTGCTTTTGCCGACGGTTGGGCTTGGTTATTATATTATACACAACTGATCCCAACCAAAACACAAAATTGAGTTACAAAAATACATAAGGAAACAAATTGAAAAGGTATTATTTTCAATAAACGATTTTAAAAGTTAAAAAAGAATGATAGAAAACTATTGTATTGTCCTTATCAAAATAATTATTCCCAAAAAAAGAATATAAAATATTTAAAAAAACCTCCTTCACATAACTGTTTTAACAAACATCCACTCCCTCCATCACTCAAAAAATCTTTGCACTCTTCACTTCTATGAAGCTCCCCAAACAATGTCCTGTATCTCAACTGTCCCCAAAACCCTAAACCAAACCCTAACCCTAACCCTAACTTCTCTCAATGGCTATCCCAAATTCTTCACTTCATATAATATCATCTTCTCCTTCAAAGTTTCCCTCTATGACACCCTTCAAATTCCCATCAAAACCGTCGAAAATTCGCTGTTCTCAAAATCCTAATCCACCATCTCCACCGTCAACCCTAAACTTAATCTCGATTCTTCGAATAATACCCGATTGGGCCGATGAAATCAAGGAGAGTAGAATGAAACAAACCAAGTCACTTTACAAACATGAGGATTGGGTTGAACATAGAAGCTCTTTGAGACATATTCGGCATCTGTTGTCTAGTTTGAGCTCCAGGGTGATTCTGTCGTTGGTTCCGCCAGTTATTGCTTTTACGACGGTCGCTGTGGTGGTGGCGAGTTATAACACGGCAGTGTTTTGGGAATTGTTGCCGGAGTTTTTCCCGGTTTTGAGGGCGAGTTCTTTGCCTTACCAACTGACGGCGCCTGCGTTGGCGCTGTTGTTGGTTTTTAGAACGGAAGCTTCGTATTCGAGGTTTGAAGAAGGTAGGAAGGCGTGGACTAAGATTGTTTCTGGGACATATGATTTTGCTAGGCAAGTGATTGTTAGCGTGGAGACGGATTCGGTTTTGAAAATGGCGCTTTTGCGGTACATCTTGGCGTTCCCGGTTGCTCTTAAGGTTTGTAGTTTCTAAATTCAGCAACTTTGCTTTTACTTTGACTTGTGAAGTCAACTGTCTGTATTCCTTTAGCTTCAGAAGTTCCTTAAAGATTTTGATGTATTTGTATATTGACACAGAGATTAGTCAAACCGAATAGTGAACTGTCGAAGTATCTAAATAAAATATAAAAGCTAAAAACACTAATGAACTGTCAAACACAATCAAACATAAACGAACACGTTACCGAACGTACACGAACATAAATGAACAAACGCGGTATCTGTTCATCTTCGTTCATTTAACTAAACGAACGGAATTTCTTGTTTGTGTTCGTTTGTTTAATAAACGAGTGAACACAAACGAACTTCCCGCCGAACAGTTCCTGAACGTTTGGTTCGTTTGCAGCCCCTAGAAATCAGCATTACAAAATATGAAGTTGTGGCTACTAAAGAGCAATGCTGTTTTTAAGTACAAAGTTTCAATTACTCAACAAATTATGGTTTATGCATATTTGCTGACTTTTTTTGGTCAACTGCAGTGCCATTTGGTTCATGGATCGGATACAGGAAAAGATCTAAAGAATCTGCTCGAGGACGATGACCTAGCAGTAGTTCTCCGTTCAAATCACCGTCCACGCTGCATTATTCAATTCATCTCTCAAAGTCTTCAGATGTTGAATTTGGAGCCATCAAAGCGAACGTCACTCGTAAGTTTCCCATTTTCAAAAGTCCTAATTTTGACCTCAAAAGTCAAACCATATCTCCTTTTTAGAAGTAACGAAAATACGGAATGTAATGTTGTGCTAACTACTATTCAGGAATCAAAAGTTACTTGTTTCCATGAAGGTATTGGTGTTTGTGAACAAATTACGAGCATACCCATCCCTGTTTCTTACACTCGTTTGACTTCGAGATTTCTTGTTCTGTGGCACCTTACACTTCCGATAATTCTCTGGGATGATTGCCACTGGATTGTGGTCCCCGCGACCTTCATCAGCGCTGCTTCTCTATTCTGCATCGAAGAGGTTTCTCTCATCTCTGCGCTTAAATAAATCTGAGTGCAGTTTGACTTTTAAGGTCAAAGTCAAAACCATCACTTTTCATACATCAATTTCGTTATATAATGAATCTTTTCTAGTAACTTTTGACTAAAGGATTGATCTTTTTATCATAGTCATGAGATATACATCAATCTGGTGTGAAAATTTTACATATAATAATATCAATTTCAAACTTCCAAAAATTACAGTTTGACCTCAAAAGAATTTTTTCATTCAAAGATTCTTATTCTTATTAGGGCTTCAAACGAACATGAACAAGACCTTGCTCATTTTCGCTTGTTAAGGAAATGCATGTGTTCACAAACTGTTCATGAACACTTACCGAACGGGATTTTATGTTCGTTTTCGATTGTTAAGGAAATGAACATGTTCGTGTTCAATTATTAATTTTTGGAAACGAACGCAAACGGACGTTCATGAACACAATTGAACACAAACTAATGTTCATGAACACAAATGGAAACAAACAAACACAAACAAGCGTTCATGAATAGTATATATAATACACTGATACTTATTAAATATTTTATTTGTCGGAATTTTGAAGCATTAAAATAAAATATAAAAACTAAAAACACTAATGAAATATCAAACAAAAACAAACATAAAGGAACACGTTACCGAACGTACACAAACATAAATGAATGAACGGCTGCCTCTGTTCATGTTCGTTCCTTTAACTAAACGAACGAAGCTTCTCGTTTGTGTTCGTTCATTTATTAAACAAATGAACACAAACGAACTTTCTGCCAAACGGTTCCCAAACTGTTCGCTGAACGTTCGGTTCATTTGCAACCCTAATTCTTATGATTTTTTTGACATATTGTTTGACTGTAGGTGGGTGTTTTAATCGAAGAACCGTTTCCGATGCTTGCGTTAGACGAGCTATGCAAATTGGTTTACGACAATGTCCAAGAAGCATTAACAAGTGAGAAAAAGATTAAAGATTTACTTGATGCAAAAATGGCAGATCATGCTTCTAGAAAACGGTCATCAAACGGGCACCCGACTTCAGGAAGTGGTCAAGCTACTTGGCCTAACATAAACTTCTGATGAATAATATTCAAGAAATAACTTCTGTAGTTATCTGTATATATTTGTTTATAGAAGAAACATTTCAACAAGTTGGCAAATAAATACATATACTCTTTAATCAAAGTTCTTCAAACCCGCTCTTCGGCTAATCTTCATTGATTAGAAGTAACCCTCGAGTAATACGCTTTTACCGTCTTTTCTAGGTTCAAAGTTCTTCAAACCCGCTCTTCGGCTAATCTTTATTGCCTCAAGGGTGGTATTATCTTCTTTGCTTTCACTCCAAACTGGCAACACTTCCACCACCAGCTTCTGCAACAAGTTTCCCTCAACCCCCTTCAAGATCTCATCAAAGTCACCGAACCCCCCTCTTAAATCCAACAATACACTGCACAGTCCTCGACCTTTCAAACTCTCCAAAATTGTCGTTAACTTCATTTGATCCAGCACAAGTGTCTCGATCCCTTGTTCAAATCCCACAACGGTTTCTTGGTCTGCGAGTATGATGACTTTTGAAGCTGATTCTTCGTGGGTATGTTTGGGGATCGGGATCACGGGACTTGGATCTTTTGCGATTATTATGTAAAGCGGTTGGTTGGATTTTGGTTCTTTTGATTCGGGAAGTGGATGTTTAGCTAACGATTTTGAAGAAATTATAACCGCATCGTGTTGTTGTAATAATCTCGAGTAGTATCCACCAGCCTCCATGGATTCTTCCCCAACGTCATCCGAAAGGCTACCATCGATAGTGAGCGAATATCTGTAGTTTTCAAGATAAATCATCACAAAAATCCAATACAGAAATTTAGTGAAATGACCTTTAAAAACAACATAAAGCTTACCGTAAGGTAACAAAAGGATTCCCGGTTTGCATTTGATGTATCCATGCCTCGTTAAGTTTCTTGCACATTTCTTCTTCAACACCAACGGTAACGTGAATTCCTGCATCTCTTAGTTTCGCAACACCCCTTGATGCTACAATCGGGTTTGGGTCAACCATTCCCACCACCACTCTTTTGACTTTTGCTTTGATTAATGCTTCGGAACATGGAGGAGTTCTTCCAAAGTGATTACATGGTTCTAAGCTCACATACGCAGTTGCATTCTCTGCCAATTCACCAGCATCTCTTAGTGCAAAAACCTGCAAACATAGAAATAAAATTTGAGCATGGGATTCAAACTCTAAAATAAAGTTTAACTCTTGTGCATATACATCTTGACAGTTCTGTTTCTAGTCTATTAACCTGTAAGGTAGGAAATCTAATCAAGATTCACTGTTTAAATGATTGTTCTGAACTTATAAATATTATAGATAATCCAAACTCAACTAAATAGATTGTCGTAGCGACTAGGTAGTTCATAATATATATTACGATCTCTATGAGCTTATACAATCCTAACCGAGCCAAATCGAAGTGGTCAGTTGTGTGCAATTTATATGCTGCGAGAATAAACAAATATGTGACTGTATATGCGACTGTGGGTTCCCTTTCTATCCCCCCTCCTCGTTACAAATATCACGACTAAGTTGCCAAAAGAATGCAACTTTTCCAAATATCAAAGAAAAAGAAGTGTGATTTCTTCGGTTAAACATCTAATGTGGTTACAAGAAAACTAGACAAGTTCATTAAACTTCATAATTATACCATAGATTACTAAACTTTGGTAGTTTAGCATATAATAACCACAACAAAACTACATCAAAAAACACATAAATATAATTCAATTCAATTCAATTCAATGTAGTAGTGTAGCTATCTAAAAGTTAACAAAATCCTGCTATTTTCATTTCAAAACATTCTTTTCAAAAATGTCAAACTTGGAGTCTTGGAGCAGAAAAAAAAAAAGCAACATAAAAGTAAGTACCTCAGCATGAGGTTGACCAGCTTTGGGATGAAACCCTTCACCAACAATTACCCCATCTTTAACAATGACACAGCCCACCATAGGATTAGGGCTAGTACACCCAATAGCCTTTTTAGCAAGCTCCACACACCTTCTTATATAAAACCCATCATCTTTCCCCTGTAACCCTTCCATTCGAATCCCAGCTGATACCACATGTTTCGTTGAATTGTGGGGTGATTCAGATACCCTTTTAGTTGAATTGCAAAACCCTTGTTTGAATTTGAAAACGGAATGAAATTTAGTAAAATGGGGAGGTGGGTTAGGGTTTAGAGAGTGAAAGTAAGATGAGGGTTTTGTAGGGTTGATATTATAATTTGAAACTGGAAGTGTTTGTGCATACATTGTTTGTAAATATGAATGAAATGTTAATAGAAGTTTTTAAACAATGAACAGTTTGTTGAAGAAGACGTTTAATTCAACACAAGTTTTGGTGGCAGGAAGAAGGGGTTTTGAAGAGTGAAAATGTGAGTTCTGCTTCAACAATAATTATTTTTTTAATTAATTAATTAATTTATATTTTGTCTTTTTGGGGTTTTTTTCGTATTAAACTTTGTATTTTTTTAGTTTTGTAAGAAAACTTTAGGGTTTTAAATGAGTTTCATTTTTCTATCGGAATTTATTTTCTGTTTTTCTCGAATTTAGTTATTGTTTGGTTGCTACTTAGTATAGTGTTTGAAAGTCACATTTGGTCCCTCAGCTTTTCTTACTCCATCGACTTTCTAATATGTGTCGGTGTAAATTCGACTTCGACTACCTTTTACGTCACGTGGGTCACTTGGTGTAAAAATTCGTGTTTTTATTTTACGCTTTTTGCCGGTTTTAATCGTCGTTCGGTTGCTACTTACACGGTTTACCTTATTTTTACTTGTTATATATTATATACTATTAGTTATTAGTTAATTTATTTATTTATTTAATATAATACATAAACGGAATGAATAATGCCTAAAACTTTTTCAATTGGTTTATGTGGGGCTATACGATTAATAATACACAAACGGCATGCATTTAACCAGCTGCTCAACAATCGTCATCTTGAACTAGGTAAAAGGTGATTGCTCGTTAAATCTGATATCCATTTTGGGTTATTTGTTCTACAAGCCACGAGGTATAATTTCATAACATTGATTTATGAGATTTATTAACACCCGTAGTTTCTCAAATGTCATGGGTTTGTCAAAAAATATAGATTTTCGTCTACATTCCTACTACACCGACACGATGTTACCATAGTTATATGGGAAAATCCCCAAAATGTCCCTTTTTACTATCAAATGCCTCAAAACGTCCCTTTGATTTTCCTATCTCACAAATGTCTCTCAACACACGGGTGGCAACACCCATGTATTAAGGTTAGACGACGGTGTTTAAGTCCATTGAGGTCGTGCCATGTGTCCAGAAAATACCAATGTCTCTCTAACAGTATTTCTTTCGTCGATGTCACGAGTGGCACACGGTGTATATAAAACTTTCTTTAGATAGATAAAACAATCACTGAACTAAACAGACTCACAAGGCTAGAAAGAAGAATCCCGGTAATGAAGGACCTTTTATATTCATTTATACGTAAGACCTGACCACTTGTTATGGGGTGTAGGTAGGGTGCCAGTGGTGCCACGTAGATAGCATCAGGCTGCGAAGGGCAAATCGCGAGCATGAGCGAAAGGAGCAATGGGCGCCATTGAAAGAAGAGGGCGTGGAACCATAACCGGGGGCGCCGTTGGAGCATATGCTTAGTGTTTTATTAGTTTAGGGACTTGATCACGCAAAGAAAGAGAGAAATTTGTTAAAGATAAAGTCTAGGGACTTTTTTTGTTGTAAATCTTCACGTAAAAATTCCATGACATACCAATTCAATAAAAGTCAAGAAATGATTTTAAAAGAGGTGGAAAGTTGGTCAGTCACGTAGGTCGGGTAACAACTAAAATGGCTTAAAGTCAAAGCAGTTAATTTTAAGTTTTTAATAGTTCAGGTTGGATTGACGAGAAACACTTGATTCAAGACATCTATTGTTATATACTTAAGTGTCAACACAACATTCATGTTATCTCAATAAGACTTAGTTCTATAAAAAATAATTAATCAAATTTAACACATTAAAAATATACCATTTAAACCTGTTGACAAATGTAACCCGAGTCAACCATCCAAAAAATAAATAAATAAAATTTCCAACACTTATTTTATGATGAGAAGTTATTACCTTTTTGACAATAAACTTTAAAACGCCAGAAAATATGCCAACAACTGAGGTAGGGCTTTCAATGGCTTGGTAGCCACCTTAACAAATTCTACGCACAAAGCATCTACAACAATGACCTAAAAACAGACATCCATGATAAAGACGAGAGATTAATTTTTTTATTTTTTTAATTCATTTAGCATATGATGTACTTGAAAAGCAGTTTTCTCTCAATCAACATTTACATTTTCTAGTAACTGCTTCAGTATCGTATTTGTACAGTTGCATTAGTATTTTGGAACACAACATGCTTGTCAGGTATGTGTGCTTCACAGTGTATACAACATATTTCGTCTGAGCTTCAGTTAGATCAATTGACACTAAGAACTGTTGCAGATTTGAACCACATACAGTTTACGAAATGAATCAAAAAATACAATCATGTGTTGGAAGACAAAGTAGATTTTATAACCACTGGAATATAGCCTTTGGGAAATTTAATTAATATATAATTTTTAAATTATTATTTATTATATTGTTTTTTAAAATTATTATTTTAAAATAAAGGGATATATTAAGATTAAATTTGCATTTACATTAAATTAAAAGCAATGATTGGAAACAATTGAGGGGAACTTTAAACCACACCATACTAGTTAGACACTAGTGGGTATGGAGAGCCTCATTCCCAAGGAGATGGGTCGCCACGTCAGCGCCACATAGGCTCGGCTTGGAGGGGATGGACCTAAGGGTGGGGGATGAACCCCTTTATATATATATGTATGTATAGATGTGTGTGTGTGATGAGAGAAGAAGGAGCCCCGTCGAGTTTGGCTGCTGGGTGACGGAAAGGACGAGCCGGAGGAGTGGGGGGTGGTGTGGGGGACCGGCGCCGGGCCTAAGCCGGCCTCCATACCGCTTGGTCTTAAGGGTTAAGATAGATAAAGCTCCACTGCCTACGTGGCATTGACGTCACATTTTAACTAGCTGCACACTCTAGTAAAACCATGCTATATAGCCTACCAAGTGAGAAAAGGATTAAAGAAATGCTTGATGCAAAAAAAGTAGGATCAGGCTTTTAGAAAACGATTATCAAATTGGCACCCTAGAGGAGGTAATCAAACTACTTGGCCTAACATAAACTTCTGATTAATCTCATACAATGAATAATATCCAAAAATAACTTCGATGGTAATATGTATATATTTGTCTATAGAAGATAGAATGCCCCGCTTGCGGTGTGCACATATAACTAGTTTAATACCCGTCCGGTGGACGGGTTACGTTCAACAACGTAAAAAGAAGCTAATTTTTATTAAGTGTAGACAAATATGATCTGATTAAACACCAATATAATATGAGTTAATAACTTGCCATGAATTGAAAACAAAATACTTATATAGTTATATCTGCAACTCTGCACTTTTCAATTCCAATACTTATATCTGAAACCACACTTTTCGATTACACTATTTCCAATTTCTAGGCTAGTCCACCCACCCATCCATGTTTCTTTTTACTACACTTTCAACTTTAAAAATTACATTTTTAATGCTTTGGAGACTGTTTACAGTTAGCACCATGTTTTTGTGATACTTTATACTTATGTGGGTACCAACTTCCAAATGATCGGCCTTCTTGTTGAAATACCATATAACTTAGCTTCGAATCAGTTGATACTATAACTCGTGAATCAAGTAAACTGGTTCGAAATATAGATAAGTATCTAATATATAAAATGATTGTCGCAATCTGATGATTTGAAGCACTGAATTAAATAACTCGTTAATCAAGTAAACTGGTTCGAAATATAGATAAGTATCTAATATATATAATGATTGTCGCAATCTGATGATTTGAAGCACTGAATTAAATTGTTCATATCATAACAAAAAAGGGGCAATATCAATCTATATAGATTAAAATGCTAATATTATGATTGTATCCATTAATAACACAAATAGTCACCAAGTAATAATGTATGGTAAAGAAAAGCAAAAATATGTGGAATGTCATGAAACATGCACGCACTACGCACATCTTATTTAATTGGGATAAGTAAGAGTAAGTTTGGATAAACGTCCAACTTCCATTTAAAACATACAAAACTCCATACGCATCGGTTGGTAATATTAATTAACTAATATTTATATGCAATATTTATATGAACCAAAAAATGGCAAAACTAACTTTATTTGAACTTCAAATGGTGGTAGCAGTTCAATTTTCCGACCAACTATAGCATTAAATTGAATGGTGATTACACTGATCATGTGCTTAAGAAATAATTGTCCAAATTTGGAGTCCCTTTTGTAATAGTGTGCCAGGGACATGGAAAGATATTTGTGTGGATATTTAGTTAGACTAGTTACCAAAATAACACACATATTAAAAACTACTCCGATTACAAACTTATAAAATATCTCACTTTAAATTTTATGTTTCAAATAACAAATGAGATGCATAAAGTCATACCTATGATGCTTCACACTACATACTCTGCTCAAGAATTTTGTGCTCTGACATACCCATACATGGTTATAATCAATAAATGAGAAGACAAATAATGAACAATAGTTTCCTATTCACCAAACATGTAATCTAGACCACAATAATAGAAAATTAATTATAAGATAACTTAACCAACAGTTATTAATTATAAAATACAATGATGCGACGACTAATTATATTATACCCTTATACAAAAAGCAAGCCTTTAACAAATCATCACATCCCTTCAATTGCAAGGCACCGTTTCATTCCCCCTTACAAAATAATGTATGCCCCGTTTCATTCAAATCAGATAACCGACATTAAAGAAACCGATAAACACTTTTACATGAATGAAAAACCGAACAACCGGACTTTACATAACCCGGTGCACCGACCAACAATCAGACATCCAAACCGACGAGACATCCAAACCGATGGGCCGAATAAAACCATTAATAAAATCCGACAAAAACCTTCACATGAATGAAAAAACGAACAACAATCGGACTTTACATTTTTATCTGAACCGGGCGCCGGAAACAATCGGACTTTACATCCAAACCGCTGTGTCTTCTCCATAATAAAACCTTCATCGCCGACAAACGCATTCATCAATCGTCATAACTCTCCGATTTATTATATATCATATTAAAACCTTCATCGCCGGAAAAAAAAGTGCACTCGCCACCGCCGTAGTACGATCATGGACTTGGGTTTTTTGGCACGAAAAAATCGTCAAAAACAGACACCAATCTTCACCCATTCGATTTCTTCTTCACAAATCTCCTATTCAAATCAAACACTTTATGTCGATTCATCCAGATCTGACGACCAAACCGATGGTTGTTAACGGCCGTGGATTGAAGATGATGAAACAGCGACGGATTAGGTTTCAATTTACAAATGAATTTTGAAGAGTGATAACGGGATTTGGGGATTTGGTTTCCGTTGAAGTGGTTCTTGACATCACGAATCGCCTTCAGCCCAGTGGTCATGGCAGTGATGGTTTGGGCTTGGGACTGAAAAGTCTCAGGTTCGAATCCTGAGCCACTCCCGAGTTTTCTATTACAGTGCGGTTACTCCGGCTCTGGTGCCAGCATGAGGTCTGGGTGCAGAGTGCGGAGGCCGCAACGGCAGTCAGATGGCTGTCGGCTGGAAATTTTCTTAGGGAGCGCCTGGTCACTTTCGGATGCCACGCCCGAGGGTGACTAAGGACCCATGGATGTATCACTCGAATACATGTAGGTGCGAAGACCTCTCGACTGTTGGAGTCGGTGGCCGTTCAAAAAAAAAAATTGCTGATAAAAATGGTTGAATCAACATCAAATTCCTTTGCAAACCTTAATGGGATGTGTAATTTGCAATTGCTATATCAATGGAATTCCTTTGCTTTTCCAAGACGATTACTGATTCAAATTCATATTTATTTTTTATTTCATTCACTTTATATGAAAATTATTTTCTTAACTTTTTATTTTAATTGTTCTTATTAATTATTTTTTCCACTTCCATTCAATTTTATTTTATTTTTCCAAAAAATAAAAAAACATTGTGTGTACTGATGTAAATGTGCATTTCAATACGAATTTTATTCAAAATAATTTGTAAGCACTCAGTGGCGGACCCAGGAATTTTTTCATAGGGGTGCGGAGCATTTTTAAAAATTTTAGGCCCCTAGGTATATGAGTAAAAAAATCGGTTCGTATCGGGTCGGTCAGGTCGGGTCATGTAAAACAAACGAACATCAAACTAAATTTATATAATAATCAAAACATGTAAACTTTGTTACAAACATAATTAAAACGTCGACGCCCTACGGGTTTTCATTTTTTGAAATCTATCCAAAACATCATTTAAAACTAATTTTTTAAACAATTCTTTCTCTATATAACACAAGTTCATTGCTCCATAACATAATGTTTCAATTTTAATTTTCAACTATTCAAGCCTAGAAATCATAACGTTAGTTGTAATCACCCTAAAAATATATAAACAACATAATCACCCTAAAAATCATCTAAACAACCATAAACAACGTCAAAAACACAAAATTTCAAACCTATTTAACAACTTTATTACCTTTTTTTCTCCTATAATATCAACCAAAATCATCAAAATAACAAAGAAACTTATCGGATTCCGGTTAGATTTGGTGTCAAACGACGGTGGTATGGTGGCTGATTACGGTGGTCGCCGGCTGCTGGACTGTTGTCGTTGGGTGATGTTGTTCGTTGGCAGTGCAGGGACGCAAGAGAGGGAGGGAGCGGGAGAGAATTTCTAAAGGTTTTGGGCTTTAATTATTTTATTATAGTTTGAAATATTGTTGAGTTTGGTTAATGGGCTAAGACTTAGTGGGCTAGCTAGTTAGGAATTATAAGTGGGTAAATGTATGGGTATTTGGGTTTAGTTAGTAAGGTATTAAAATTTATATAATTTAGGTAGTATTTTTTTTAAATAAGAGTTTACTAAAAAAATTAAAATATAAATTGATAACACTTTTTACCTAAGGGGTGCGGACGAAAAATTTCAAGGGTGCAGTCGAAAAATTCCAAGGGGTGCGGACGAAAAATTCCAAGGGGTGCGGACGGGATTTTCGAAGGAATTTAACACTAATTTTTTTTTTCCCCGGGGGTGCGCCCGCCCACCTTGAAGTGGGCTTGGGTCCGCCCCTGTAAGCACTAATGTCGTCTTTCATCTTTTACTATTCAAATATAACTTGGATGTTATTTAAAGTTGATTATCTGAAGTGGATTTTTAATAGATGTCATAATATCATAGCATAAAAGAAAATTGAATTTTATAGTTCGTACACTAATTATTCGCTGCAACGTGGGACAGGTTCTTAGCAATAAACTGGTTGGTTCCCCGCTGCAACGCGCGGGTGGGAACTAACCTCGTATATACATAAAAAGTAATTTAAGACACCATAGTTGAGATCACACCTTTTCAAAAAGTCACAACCCTTCAAAATAATTACATACAAAAAAATAATAAAACCCTTCAACACACCCGTTAAAATCTTACTAATCGACACACCCTTTAAAAATAAAATATGAAATCTTACTTACACTCCATACCCTATTAAAGAATTATAAAAAGAATTAAAGGAACTAAATAAATTGCATTTTCAAAACACCGACACATCGTTTAATTGATTTTGAATCTTTGATATACCAAATGCTAAACCGCCAAAAAGTGGTGGTAACTTCAAAGTTGACAAAAATTTAACTGTGAACCATTGTAATACATAGCAGTTCATGTAGCGTTTATGTATAATATAAATGATAAAGCAACGCACATGTTACGAACCAATATTTTATTTTAGCTGATGCATCGTTTAAAATATTATAATACAAATTAACCACTGCTTCAAGAACATTAACGCAACCCTTCACCATCAACAACATACCCCTAGAAACTATACTGATGTGTCGTTTTTTTGTAAGCACTGCTTCACGAAACGCAACCCTTCACCGTAGAACTGAATTGGCGTGTCGGTTTTTTTTTAAGCACCGCTTCACAAAAACTAAGGCTCGCAACCCTTTACCAAAATCCCGTATAAATATACAAATCAATTCCAAAATTTCACTGACGTTCAGATGTATTAGCGTTTCTTTGCATGAAAAAGATTAAAAAAATATACATGAAATGGGTATCATATATTCATATACATTATTCGCAGGTCTCAAGTTTGCAGATCTGTTTCTTTCTAATTGTCGTAGTTGCAGATCTGTTCTCAGATCGCTTTCTGATTAATAAAATCCTCGGAAAGACCAACCGCTGCAGCCCTTATGTTTTTCCGACGACAGTCACCACACCGCCGCACCCCATTGTAACCGTAACCACCACCGATCACCTACTTCCGTATGAACTCTCGGCTTTCTGAATCTCGGTATAGTTAATCTTCGCCTTTCAGACTCAAACTCATGTTTCGAAATGGGCTCTTTGGACAGTTCGGATTCCAAATTCGCTAACCCATAAACTTACGGATCAACAAAATAAAACAGGTGGTGTGCATGTAGACTCAGTTGATAAAATATCTTTCAAAATTAATTAAGCGATTGCATAAAAACAAACGAAGTATCGTACATTCGGGCATAATTAACATAAATCGATTAAGTGCATATTAAGTTAATAATTATTTGTTTTATATTTCAAATATAATATTAAAATCATCAGCGGATGAAGATGGAAAACAAACCTTCTTCTGTGGATTGCAACAGTCGGTGTCTAAGCCTCTTTGTTCTATCACATTGTCACAGACTTCATCGTCACCTGCGCTCTCTCCCTGTGTTCTATACATCCAGGCCATATCTTCGTATGACACCAAGCTTTCCTTTGGTTTCAAGGAATCAACCTACACAAATTCATGACCAAATTATTACAATTTCAATTCTCTTGAAATCATTAGGGAATCATGGAGTGCAAGCCTGAGAAGAATAGGATGTGGCCATCATTATCTGCAAACTTGTTGATAAATTCTTTAAATGTGATTGTTTTTTCTTTCTTTTTCTATAGAGAGAGAATGGGTATGGATGTTGGGTAGTTGGAGAAAAATTGAAGCTATCGGTGAGTGCAGGGTGCCAGGGTTGTACATTATATAAGAATGCTCTCAACTGAATTCACAACACTATCCAGGTTTGTAGGAGTTCTGAAGATCATGGGCAGAAAAAGATTGAGTTAACCACCAACTAAGAAAACTGATTAAAACCGTCCTAAACCGTCATCATAGCGGTTAATTTTGTGAGTTTAAGTGGCTGAGATTTAATCTCAGCCAAATCCAACGGTGGATATCGATTTAGAAAGCGGTTACACTTAATGGGAACCATATATAATATATAATGTATATATATGTGGGCGCTCGAGGGGCAAAAGTGAAATGGTACTAACTTTAACGTTATTTTACTAATATCATGAAAATAACGTTAAAAGCGACGGATGGTTAATCATGCATCATGTAGTGACGTTGATAGCTGAAAGACACAGGGGTACCTGCACCAATCAGTCTCTGTCCCGATTGTTTGAGTGTTATGTGTCTTAGACTATGGGGTATGGGGCTTGGGTTGGGGCGTGGGTTGGGGGAAAACGCCCAAGCCACCACCCTGGGTGGGCTTGGGTTGGGGCGTGGCGCTTGGGGCTTGGGTTTCAAGCCGGGCGTGCGGCGGGGGTGACAAGCTGACATGGCGGGCTCTCAATGGCCAAACCAAAATAGCCGTTGGGCTAGCCGTTGGCCAACGGCTATGTTAAAAAAAATCACTATAAAACTCACATTTTTCTTCCATTTTTTTACCACATTCAACCACATCTTCTACATCTTCTGTAATCATCTTCAATTCTCCTTCTACAAAACGAAAAAATGCATCCTTATAACCGTGCTTATGACTCGAACAACCCGTATGCATTCCAAGAAAATAATCCTAGCCCACCACCCAATCGTCCAATGCCTCGTCCATTTTTCATACACTCTTCTATGCCCGTTGAAATGAGTTATGCATCGTATATTGGGAATCGTTTGTATACTAACTTCCCACACACCGACGATTCGATACCTACCCCGTTTACACAATAGCCCATCAACCTTTCACCAACCTCCATCGACCTTTCACAAACCGAAACCGTCCCCGAAACTCAACCACCCAACGATGCTTCTTTATTTAAAAATATTAAAAAAATTAAATTTGTTGTTTTAAAAAATATTCAAATAGCCCAGCGGGTCAGCCCAGCGAAGCCCACCAAACCCACGCCTCAAACCCCCGCCCCACCATACCGTGTTGAATGTGGGTCAGCCCATGTCTGCCCCCCCCCCCCCCCCCTAAGCCACGTGTCAACTCATGCCCCAACCCAAGCCCAACCCCCGCCCCACCATACCCCATGGTCTTAGGTTCAAGGCTTGATACAAAACTACAATCGAGCCGGGGTCTCACTGGAAGTAGCCTCTCTATTCATATGGGGTAGAGGTAAGGCTGTCTACATCTACCCTCCTCAGACCCTATCTTAGCTTGTTTGCTATTGGTGGGATTTACTGAGTATGACGATGATGATGATGTCTACAGAAGACAGACACATTTCAACAAGTTGGCAAACACATATACTCTTTGATCAAATCAATGAGTAATAATAACCTTTGTAATTAACAGCATTCTTCAAATTCGCACACCCATCACTTACATTATACAAAAAGACCATCGTTATCCAGTGAATTATGAATCTAGTAATCGAGTTACTCATTAAGAGTAAGGAGATCGCTTCGTTTAGAAGTAGGCCTCGATTAATATATTTATACCATCTCTTTTAGTAAAGTTCTTCAAAACTGCTTTGTGGCTAATCTTCATTGCCTCATGGGCTGTGTCATTTTCTTTGCCTTCATTCCAAACTGGCAAGACAGCCAAGACTTCCATCACCAACTTCTGCAACAACTTTACTTCAACCCCCTTCAAGATCTCATCAAAGTCACCATACCCCCCTCTTAAATCCAATAATACACTGCACAGTCCTCGACCTTTCAAATTCTCCAATATTGTCATTAACTTCATTTGATCCAGAACAAGTGTCTCAATGCCCTGTTCAGATCCCACAACAGATTCTTGGTCTGTGAATATGATAAGTTTAGGAGCCGACTCTTCATGGGTATGTTTGGGAATCTGGATCACAGGACTTGGATCTTTTGCGATTATTACATAAAGCGGTTGGTTGGATTTTGGTTCTTTTGATTCAGGAAGTGGATGTTTAGCTAATGATTTTGAAGAAAGTATAACTGCATCGTGTTCTTGTAATAACTTTGAGTAGTATCCACCAGCGTCCATGGTTTCTTCCCCAAGATCATCTGAGAAGACACCATCGATAGTGAGGGTATATCTGTAATTTTCAAGATACATTATAACAAGAATCCAATATTTACATAACAATTCTAGTCTTAACTAAGAGGCGGAAAGTGGGTGGGTCGGTAACGCGTCAAACAAGTAATTGTTTGTGTGAGTGTATGACTCTAACTGGGCTGGATCAATTGGGGTTGCCCTGATACAACTTTTGTTCGAAATTTATAGATTTCTGTAAGAGTAAAATGCCATTTTCGTCCCTAAGGTTTGGCCAGTTTTGCAACTTTTGTCCCAAGGTTTGTTTTTCTGCATCTGAATCCGAAAGGTTTAAAATCTTGCCATTTTCATCCGGCCCGTTAACTCCATCCATTTTTCTCCGTTAAGTCAGGGGTATTTTCGTACAAGCATTTAGCATAATGTACAAGTATTCAAAATACCCTTACTAAACAAAAAACAAGTAGGTAAAAAAACGGAAATACCCCTGACTTAACGGAGAAAAATGGATGGAGTTAACAAGCTGGATGAAAATGGCAAAACTTCAAACCTTTTGGACCTATATGCGAAAAAACAAACCTTTAGACGAAAGTCGCAAAACTGGCCAAACCTCAGGGATGAAAATGACATTTTACTCTTTCTATAAATAGTTAGGTGTGTCAAATTTAAGTACAAAAAAAAATCTATTTTTTCAATAATAATCTAAGAATAATATGATTTAGGAGGTTTTATGCATTAAAACTAGCAAGCATTGATCCATTCATAAAAAAGGGGCCCAAACTGTCACATCCACCCCCCCCCCCCCAACTGGTCTAATCCTGCATTGCTAGCTTCAAAATATAGATACAAAACTCATACCAATTTTAAAACTGAAAATCAGTCGATAACCTTAAAAGACAACATAAAGCTTACCTTAAAGTAACAAAGAGATTCCCAGTTTGCATTTGATGTATCCATGCCTCGTTAAGTTTCTTGCACATTTCTTCTTCAACACCGACGGTAACATCAATTCCTGCATCTCTTAGTTTGGCAACACCCCTTAATGCTACATTCGGGTTTGGATCGACCATTCCCACCACCACTCTTTTGACTTTTGCTTTGATTAATGCTTCGGAACATGGAGGAGTTCTTCCAAAGTGATTACATGGTTCTAAGCTCACATATGCAGTTGCATTCTCTGCCAATTCCCCAGCATCTCTCAAAGCAAAAACCTGCAAAAGAAAGTATAATTTGAGCATGAAATTTAAACTCCAAAATACAATTCAAACCTTGTACATATACATTTTGACTAAAGATTCTAAAATACGGTATTTCTATTTTCGAGTTTGTTAACCTATCAAGGTAGGTAATCCAATCAAGATTTGCTCTTTAAATGATTGTTTTGAACTTACATATACTAATAATCCAAACTCAAGTAAATGGATTTTGGTAAAAGCTTGTAGTTCATAGTGTTCACAACTAACGATCTCTATGACCTTATATGATCCGAACTTTAGCCAAATAGAAGCTTTCAGTCAGTTGTTATTATATGTGATACTGGGTTCATTTTCTATCTATGCAGTTAATATCGGTGAGATATTGGTGATATATCGGTTATATCGGTCATATTGGTCCCTTAATAAAATATCGGTGTCAAATATCGGTCAAAATATCGGTACCGATATTATCGGCAATATTGACCGATATTTGACCGATATAACCAATATATCACCGATATTTGACCGATGTAACCGATATATCACCAATATTTGACCGATATAACCGATATATCACTGAAGAGTTAACTGCCATTTTCGTCCCTGTGGTTTGGTCACTTTGGCTATTTCAGTCCATTTTTCAAAAATGCGTCATTTTCCTCCCCAACGTTCTGGAAAGGTGCCATTTCAGTCCAAAAATCATAACCCAGTTAAGTCGGTTAGTAAATAAGGACTGATTGTGTAAATTTGTAACATAAAGGACTGATTGTGTAAATTTGTAACACCACCACCACTAGCCCTGCCACCACCACCACTCCGCTGCCACCACCACCACCACTCCGCTGCCACCACCACCACCACCACCACCCCCACCGTCGCCGGTTCTCTCTCCCGCCTCCCTCTCTCTCTCTCTCTCCGACTGTGATGATGATTGATGAAGATGAGTTGCAGGTACCCCGCCACCACCACCCCCACCCGTACACCGTCATTCACCACCATACCCATCATCCGTTCAAACCGTGTCAAACCACCACGTACCCCATCGTCTAACCCCACCGTTGTTTCACAAGTTAGAGAGAAAAGAGTAGAAAGTGAGAGTGTAGATAAAAAAACAAACCACCATCTTCATCTCCACTACACTGCCACACCACCCGAAATCTCCACGTTCGTTCCTCCTCAGCCGTATTCCACCACCATAAGCCTCTACACCTGTAACCCATTCTTGTGAAGTTGCTGCTGTTGTGATTATAGAACATAGCAGAATAGAGAGAAAGGGTTTGCTGTTGTGTGCTAAGAGAGTAAGAAGTGTGCGAGCGGCTGATGCTTTTAGATTTTTAAGGTTTGGGTGTAAAGATGATCTAGAGAGAGAGAGAAACAATATTGGACGGTTGGATCTGGATGTTTTGAATATTTAGGGTTCCTTTTTTTTTTATTTCTCTTTTTATGGTAATTGTAACATGCATTTGCAGCTTTAAAAATTTTCTGCCATTTTGAATGGCAAATTGTGTAGCTTTTCAAAAATTTCACCATTTTAAATGGCAAATTTTGCAGCTTTTCTTATTTCGCCATTCCAAATGGCAAATTTTGCAGCTTTTCTTATTTCACCACGGTGGGGGTGGTGGTGGTGGTGGCAGCGGAGTGGTGGTGGTGGCGGCGGTGGTGGTGGTGGTGGCAGCGGAGTGGTGGTGGTGGCAGGGCTAGTGGTGGTGGTGTTAGAAATTTACACAATCAGTCCTTTATGTTACAAATTTACACAATCAGTCCTTATTTACTAACCGACTTAACTGGGTTATGATTTTTGGACTGAAATGACACCTTTCCAGAACATCGGGGAGGAAAATGGCGCATTTTTGAAAAATGGACTGAAATGGCCAAAGTGACCAAACCACAGGGACGAAAATGGCAGTTAACTCATCACTGAATTATTGGTGTTAAATTGCTATATATATATATTAATTCTGCATTATATTAAAATTACCGATATCTCACCGAGATAACCTATATTTCAAATATCGGTCCTTTACCGATATCCGATATTTTACCGCATTAACTGCATAGTTTTCTATCATAAAACCCCGGCTTTCCTCGTTATAAAATCACAACTATATTGCAAAAGAACGCAACTTTTCCAATTTACAAAGGAAAAAAAAAGGTGTGATTTGACTAAGAAGGTCAAACTAACTAATAACTAACTTCACTATTGATAAACATTCTAATGTAATTACAAGAAAATTAGACAACTACATTAAACTTCATATAATACCATAGATTACCACAACAAAACTAAATCTAAAAAAACACAGATTTGACCCTTTACAATTCAATGTAGCTAAGACTGGATCCAAGGCACATGTTGGGGGGATGCATTTGATGAGTTGGCATGGTGCACTTGGGAAGGATGGAGTGGAGTGAAGAATAAAGTGAGGGGCATGTATATGAGAAGTGCAGCAAAGTGGAGAGAGAGGGTGGGCCCATTTATTAAAAAATAAATTTTAAGCCAAAAACAAAAAGCCAAACGGCTATGATGTGGAAGAGAGAGGATGCATGTGCGAAGGATGGGTTGGAGTTAAAAAGAGGAGAGAAAGTGTATGTGAAAATGATGGGTAAAAAGCGTGACAATGATGACTAGGATGCATGTAGTAAATCCAGGCCTTTATAGTTTGTATTGGAGCCAGCAGAAACAGTTATAGCACCAAATGTATCAGCCTTAATTTTCTCTTTATAATTCGATGTAGCTATCCAAAAGCTAACAAAATCTGGTTATTTGATGTTAAAAAAACAAACTTTATAAAATGTTCAACTTGAATATGAAATGTAGCAACATACCCCCCCTCCCCCCCCCCCCCCCCAATAATTATATGCATCGAGTCCGCCCCCCTTTTTTTTTTTTCTTTAAAAACTCTTCGGTCCGCTGTTTAAAAATAAGCTAACCCAAACACCCACTAATTAAGTACCTCAGCATGAGGTTGACCAGCTTTGGGATGAAACCCTTCACCAACAATCACCCCATCTTTAACAATAACACAACCAACCATAGGATTAGGGCTAGTACACCCAATAGCTTTTTTAGCAAGCTCCACACACCTTCTTATATAAAACCCATCATCTTTCTTATCATCATCATCATCTTTCCCCTGTAACCCTTCCATTCCAATCCCAGCTGATACCACCTGTTTCCTCAAATTGGTTGGTGAATCAGATACCCTTTTAGTTGAATTGCAAAACCCATGTTTCAATTTGAAAACACAATGAAACTTTTTAGTAAAATGGATTGGAGGTGGGTTAGGGTTAGGGTTTAGAGAGTGGAAGTAAGATGAGGGTTTTGTAGGATTGGTATTATAATTTGAAATTGGAAGTGTTTGTGCATACATTGTTGTTTATAAATATGAATGAAATGTAGAAATTATAATTTGAAATTGGAAGTGTTACTTTGTGCATACATTATTGTTAAAGAATTTCCGATTGGAATCGTGGATTGTATCGACAAATTATGAATTTGAAGTTCGAATTTGTCGCCGGCGGAAAACTCGATGATGCATCAGAATATTGTATGGGCGTGACGGTAGAACGAATAGTTTTCATGTTTGAAGTTCGAATTTGTCGCCGGCGGAAGTTCGATTTTTTTTTTTTTTTAGAACTTTCAAAAAAAAACTTTTTTTTTAGTCTATGGGCATGTTTGGCTTAACTTATTTTCAACTTTTCCAAAAGTTCTTTTGAAAAAAATAAGTCAGAAAAACCTGACTTCTAGCTTTTGCAAAGGACTTTTGCCTTCAAAAGGAAAGCCAAACACCCTCAAAAGTCCTTTTTTCCCTTCAAAAGTCCTTTTTTCCTCAAAAAAAAGGAACCCCAAACACCCTCTATGTGTTTTAGTAATTTTAATAACTTGAGTTTAAAATAAAAATGTTTAACGTACTGAATCTTTACAGTCATTTTTTTTAACCCTTTGAGTCTAAATTTTTAACTCTATCCACCAAGCGTGTTAGTTTTTAATTAAAAGACTAGATTTATGCAGTAATAATTTTTATGAGTTGTAGTTCGTTGAATCGTAATGGGGATGTTTCTGCATTTTGTTTGTTGCAAAGTCTTATCGAACGGGCTAACGAAATGTGTGCAAAGGGATTTCAAGCTTTTTTTAGCTTATTTTGTTGCATAAACACTTAAAAGAAGAGAAACCATTTTACATGTAGAGCATTATTATTATTCGATCAATATGTTGTTAATCAGAAAATCGAAATT
Organism: Helianthus annuus; assembly: GCF_002127325.2. NCBI lineage: Eukaryota > Viridiplantae > Streptophyta > Magnoliopsida > Asterales > Asteraceae > Helianthus > Helianthus annuus. The sequence continues at coordinate 171,866,567 of NC_035448.2, read as the reverse complement.
AAAAACAAAAAAGATAAATAAGAAGCAAAAAACAACAATAAAGAATGAAATATCAAGAGAAAACATAAATTCTGAACATTTAGAAGTAGGTATCATTTGCATATCAACGAATACGATCACCTGCACAAATTAAAACTACCAATCGAAAGCTCCTAGGTCTCAAAAGTTCCGTCAAAAGCAAACATAAATTAAACGTCGACGCCATTAGCGTCACACGCCGTCGCAAACGACTATCTTGATGCCGTTTTCCACTGTCACCACCGATAGCAACCTGGTCGACCGGACTATTTGTGAGCCGATCATGCCATTAGCATCACACGCCATTGTCAACAACCATATCGCGACCGTCTTCCTCTGTCTTTGCCGACAGAGACTAGTCACCGGAGGTCGGCTTCCTCCTTTTCGGACTCTTTCTCTCTCTGTGTGATTTGGTGGGTCTCATCTGTGTGGTGGAAAAAGAAAGCGAAAGTACAAACATGGCATTTCTATAATAAGTTAAGGGCTTCTTTGTGAAGCAACCGTAGATTAGAATATTGACGGTCAAGATAGATCACTGTAGCTAAGATGCTACCTTATTTGTTATATAATAATAAGTAAACTAAGCTACTATATAAACATCTCTTTATTTATATTTAAAGGAAAATTACCATAAAAAAATACTAAAGTCATTTCACAATTTTCTGCACCTTATGTTTTTTTCTCGCAAAAGTCACTCAACGATTTTTTAAACATAAAAAACACTATATTTCGGGGTTTTTTTTAACAAAGTCACTCAACAATTTTATCATTTTCAATCTTTTTATAAAAATAAAGAATATATAAGAATGGCACAAAAGAACACGTTCGAAGACACACACTAAGTTCCAAATTCTATGTTAACATTCTTTAGTTTCTTACAACATTTATTTTGTTAGACCATCTCAAGAATTCCTAAATTTGAAGATGATATTAATTTATTTCGTCCTTTGTAAATCAAACATATCAATATAATTAACTATGGTTTTTAAAATAATCACTTTTTTCTGAATTTGAAAGTTTTAAGGTTAATTATTATGTATAAGTGTATTCTCTTTTAAATCATTTACACCTTATTTGGCTATGACTTAAAAAGTTGAATATAGTAAATAAAAGTTGACGTCACTTACATGCAATGGTTTTGTAACATTTGGTGCAAAGATCGAATTTATCAAATAAAAACTTGGTTATTTAATAAAAAAAGTCAAAAAAAATTTGTTTTTTAAATTGACATGTAGAGTGACTTTTATATGTAAAAAAAGTGGAGTAACTTTTACTAGAAAAAAATAATAAGTATATTAATTTTCGAGTAAACTGCAATTTTACCCTCTGGAGTTTAGGCTAATTGGCACTCTGACCCCCTCTAACGAAATAATTGCATTCCCCCCCCCAACGTTTATATTATGCCGCAATTTTACCCCCTGGCCCATGTTTCCGTCACTTATCAACGTTTGTTGTTAATGGTCAAAGGGCAGAAAGGTAAATTCACCCTAATCTTTACCTGCAACCTCATATAATTCCCATTTCATCACTTTGAAACCCTCAAGTTAACCTACCTCTAAAATCAAGAGTTGTACATGGCGATCAGTCATTCTTGAAGAATTACAGTCGATTGGAACTCTGTTACGAGCATAGATCTTCGATTATGGAAGGTTAGAGCTGAAGATCAGTATTTTGAACCGGATGAAATGTACCGTAAGTGACATGCAAGCTCACAGGGTCTGAATTAGGTAAAATTTGAACCTTTTGTTGTGTTAATTTGTTATTGATGTTTGTTACAGGTGAAACCCAAAGTCAATTTAGCATTAAATTTCACCATGGATGTAATTTTGTAGAAAACCCAAATAGGAAATACTTTGGTGGGAAGATGAACTACATTGATCATCTAAATTTTCGAGTGTTGACTACGGATGTTTTAGAGGAGATGGTTAAGAAATTAGGATATAATGATGGTCTCTTTTTCTGCATTCATTACAAGGAACCCTACTGTTCTTTGGATTTTGTTCAAGACAATGTTTGTTTTCATTTCTACACGTTTGACTATGGTTTGTAACTTTAGACTATGTTTGTAAGTTTATTATGTTGTCATGAAGATGTTTGGTTGTTTGTATATGGTTTGTAACTTTAGACTATGTTTGCATACGGCTGCTTTATTATGTTCACATTTGTGTTCAAACAGAATTTCGGCGGAAAGTGATAATATCAATACATTGCAACATTTAGTACAAATTCCTTAATTTAGTGATCCAAAATACAACATACAACATAACAAATCTAGATGCTGCTTTCTACCCTATTTCCAGTGACAATCATCCAAACAAGACCAATCCGAATCAGAACCATGCTCCCCTTCGTATAGATCAAAGTACCAATCATCCTCTTCATCCTAATATGTGTAATCCCATGCATGTTCCAGCACTTCTGTCACACCCCAACCGATGGCGGAAACATCGAGATGAGACGTACAAACTGTTCAAAGACATCATAACACTAAATGTGACAATAATTAAAATTCCATTTATTAATAATTCAAAGTTTCATACAAAGTCTCAAAAAGAAATAACATAACATTAAACAAGTTTATTTCGTAGGTGGGTTTCTAAGCCATCCTATTTATTTCTTCACTTCTTGTATCATCACCCTGCAGTATGCATTTAAAATAAAGTCAACAAATAATGCTGGCGAGTATACAAGTTTGTACATAGCATAATAGAGTTAAAATAGTTTATCATGATCTAGTCCACGTGAATATTTGAATTCATATTAACAGTTATACTCGTAACGATGAAATCTATGTGTCCAAACCAAAGTTTAACGCAATTAACATAGCCTAACCCTCGAAAGGGTGGTAACATAGAATAATAATCCTAACAATACCCATAATATTATGGGAGGGGCGTTTCTCAACCTACAGCGCTGCCATTGTTAGGGGAGGCTTGCAAAGTTAATGAACACACAGTCATAAATGTTTAACATTAGCATAACATGAATAACATGATTCAAATAGATTCACAAGAAATGTGGATAGATAGTGCAAAAATATTTAACATAGTGTTTTTGATATAGGAAATGCATACTACACCCAAAAGTGTAAAAAAAGAAAATGGGTCATGTATACTCACCTTAGAGTGCGTTGCGTATTCTTGGAATAAGATAGAATAATAGAATAATAGATTTCCCAAGAGGCGTGCACAAGAAGATTACCCTATTAAGTTGGAAGGATTTTGTTAAATATTGGGAATTTTGGGAATTATAATATGACAATTCAATAGGTAAAATAAATACTAATCTTACCAAAACATCACAAATAGAATTTCCAAAATGTTGGATTAAATAAATGAGAATATGTATAAAATTATTTAAATTAACAATCTAAAATAAATAATTTAACATTAACAATTCTATAAATAATAAACTTATTTATAAAATTCTAGTTATATTAAAATAAGATAATAAATCTAAGAAAATTTAAATAATAAATTCTGAAATAATTAAATATGTGTAATACAAATTTCTGTTTTTAATAAAATAAAAATTCTGATTTACTAAGTATATATAATAATAACAATTCTAATTATAAATAATTCGGATTTTTAAATAATAAATCAGAATTATATAAATAACACAAAGAATAATTCTGAATTAATAAAACTGATTTAAATAGATAAATGTAATTATAAATCTGATTCAAATAAACAAGAAATAAAATTCTGAAATAATAAAACTGTTTTAATAAAATATAAATCTGATTTTCAAAATTCTGATTTTATAAACTGAAATAATTAAATAAAATTCTGAAATATATATATCTGAAAAATAAATAATAGAAATATAATTCTGAATAAATAATTATTTCAGATTTAAATAAATCTGATTTTATAAATAATAATATTAATAATCTGTTTTATTATAATGATAATAATAATAATTGTAATAATAATAATAATAATAATAGTAATATTAATAATAATAATAATAATAATAATAATAATAATAATAATAATAATAATAATAATAATAATAATAATAATAATAATCATAATAATAATAACAATAATAATCCTATAACAGTTCAACGATCGGAGAAAGAAAAGAAGGCGGAAAATGTTACCGGATGGTCGGAGACGGTCGGAGGTGGTGGCCGGAGAAGGTGGACCGGTGGTGGTGAACTCCGGCGGCGAGAGGTGACGGAGATGTAGTTCGGTTTCGTTTCGGGTTTGATTCGTTTGAAAGGAACGATATGATGAAGTTTTGATTGGGTTTTATAAAGGAATGAGGATGTTCGGTTACAGAAACAGAAGGGTCACCCGTAACAATCGAAGAAGAAGAAGAAACGAATGGACGTAGAAGATGAAGCTGTTTGGCGGTTTGTTGTTTGATTTTAAATTCGCAATAAATGAATGCTTAAATACAAAACAGATCCAACTTGTTAACATGTTGCGAGATAGTCCAGTTGGTTTGTGCGCTGTTTGAGTTGTTGTTGGTCGCGGGTTCTAGTCCCGGTTCATGCACAAAATCCCATTTTTTTAATACAGTTAGTTTTAACTAACTGGGTTAGCCACTAACTGAGTTTTCTAACTCAGTTAGTGCTGTTCTTTAATAAAACTAACTAGGTTAGGCTGATTTAACCTGGTTTTCACTAACGGGGTTAGATTTACTAACAAAAATGTTCAAAAACCAATAAAAATTCAGAAAATATTTATTTATTTAATTTAAATTATTATTTTATTCATTTAAAATAATAATAAAATAATATAATAGTCAAATTTAACCCAACTTCAATATTTTTACCAAATTAGCGTATAAACTCCCAATTTTTGTACGATTTAGGGTAATCTCTTGGCAACGATGAATTAAAGAGCTGGAATTAAGATGTAATTTCTCTGTTTTTACGTGTTTAACATAGTTTCAACGTGTTTCAATTGTTTCAACAATACATAGCATTCAAACACAAATATGGATAAAATCATGCATTTTCATTATGATTTCAAGTCTCGAGTACAATTTGGAATTTGAAACAAATACCATGAAGGTACAACTTACAAAAATAGAAAGTACAAGTAGACTTGCCAAAAATGGAAAGATTGAAAATACGAGATGTCACAACTTCAGGGTCATAATCCTCTGTCGGATCTCCGAATATCTTTTCATTATCTGTTTCTTGCTCCAAGTAAGGTCTGAGTATCTCAGAGTCTTGATCCTCAAAGTATAAAAAGTATACATAACTGTCTGGTTCTTCGGCTGCAACGACGTCTTCATCCTTAGCAATATCTTTCTCATTCTCGACTATATCTTTCTCTTTGTCAGCAATACCTACAACATTACAAACATGCTACCAAAACAAACATAAAGTAAGAACTTGAAAATGACCATTGCATAAACTTGAAAACTCATAACTCAAATACAATTAGGGTCAAAATACACAAACTAATCCAATTTCTCTACATTTAACTACTTAAGTAAATAAAGTATAACAAGCAAGACCCAAGTAATCCCTAAGTACATCTTCAGTTTGAACACATCGCCATTCTTGTACCGAGCCAACTGGTCTTTGCACTTAGCCAACTCATCCTTATCTTTAATGCTTTGAATTAAAGCAGGCATTACCTCTCGACAAATCGGACATCCCTGTTCTTCACCAACATCAGCCCATCTGAGGAATCAACATCCTCCAACCTATAATCGGACATCATAAGCAACACCACAACTCGTAATAATCACAGAAGTAAACCCATGAAGCATGAATTAGATGTACATTTTCGAATTCTAGATGTGTTCATGAGAAACCCATTTGAAGTTGTGATGATATGATTAGTGATGATGATGCATGTGTTAATTCTTGATGTAGTTTGATGTGTAAGGTTAATATATGCGTAATGATGTTATAATAATCTGAATATTTGAAGAATTTATGTGTTTGTGATGTATTGCCATGATTTTAGAAAGGCTTGGTAGAGATGCGTTTGATATGCTTGTACATTGTGCTAGTTAAGTTGTATGCACATAAGGTGTTCGATGAAATGCTTGAGCTGAATTGGTTATGTATGAACATGAGAAATTGTAGTTTCACTTACAAATCGAAGATACCGTCTTCCAGGATTAACCTTGGTTTTGTTTGTAAACTGTTTGCCCACCACAAGGACAGATAATGTCTGAGGGTTGAGTTTTGGCCATTGTTCCTTCGATCGAAGCACAGAGGAAGAAGAGCTAGACATGTTCAGCAACAACGATGAATTTAGGGCTTGCAGATTTGGGGGGCGATTGAACAATTGGGGGAGAACGGTTGAACATCGATGGAATTAGGGCAAATGAGTTGGGTTAGTTTCTTAAACGAGGAAGAGGAAGGGCAGAATGGACAATTCAACAAGGACTAACGGTAATATTAACGTTGGCTGGAAGGAGGGGGTAAAATTGCAACATAATATCAACGTTGGGTGGGAAAATTGCAATTATTTCGTTAGAGGGGGTCAGAGTGCCAATTGGCCTAAACCCCAGGGGGTAAAATTGCAGTTTACTCTTATTTTTATATGCAAAAAAGTATGAAGTGACTTATGTGATAAAAGAAAAACAAAAAGTATAGTATTTTCTAAATTCAACATACTATTAGTTAATCGATTGCTCTTGAATTAATAAGACTTGTTTATAACACAAGATTTAGTTAATTTTTTCCCGATTTTATTTTTCTAGTTGTTGGAACTCCACTGTCGTTAGTCTCAGGCTCTCAGCACTTAGAATTAGGCCTTGTGGAAAAGGCAAACCTGAGTTTCCAATGTAAGAATAAGTCTGAAATCTTTAGAAATAAGAAAAAAACAACGTCGTTAAGTATGTATGCAATGTGCAACTTAAAAGCACTCGAGCCCATAGGGTTGGAAGAAGATGAAGCTCAGTAGTTATGCCGATTGCTTACGTTTTTGTGTTCAGTCCAAGTGACAATTAATGTATGGAATATCATCAGCCTACTTTTGTTATGCTACTTGTTTATTTATAAATACGCCATAGGTGATTGGAACCAAGATCACAATTCGTGCATTGATTCAACTCCTCCTTTTTATATCGATTTCATACTGATGCATCTAAAAAAATATTGTTTTCTCAAATTTCCTAAATCAAACATGGTCTCTTATAATCAACTAAGATGTATATATCCCTAAAACAATATTATTACATTGTTGTTGAAAGATTATTAATCTTTTTTTTTTTTTTTATCATTTCATTACATCACAGGAAACTCAAAATGGCACTCATCTAGATATTTGTGATTAGACCACATGATAACACAGAACCAGTCCAAGAGTTATAAGGAGATGAAAACCATACAATAAAGCAAAGAGCTATGCTAACTTTTTGTAGATAATCATCTAAGCTTTACGTAATATATTTCAGTAATAATATATCATTGTGATTTTTCGCCCACTTTAGATTATTTTCTTTCAATTAGGGATTATGCTTTAGTGTAGTGTTTTAGGATGGGGATACAGTAAAATGAAAAGAACGTTTTGCGCGAATTTGAGAATTTTCGCATCTCATATATTGATACTAAAGATGTTTATAATCAACATCACGCCGCAGCACATCAGCTGACACCAACTCATGACTTGAACAAAAACCAACCGGCCATTTGTTTATGTTTATACATTTATATAAAATAAGTTGAAACTACAACTATTATTATAACTAGTAAACCCGCTAGCTAACCTTATAGCGTGATTACTACACTAAACCCGCTAACACTTAGTTTTTCATATTAACCACATATACAATGTTTAAACAAAACCTAGACCTATTAACTGAAGCATTCGTCATCACTAGGTGCACTTACAAGACCTATAAAATGATAGTTTTTTTAAACACACAATGATTTGTAGACCATTCTTAGATTACTTGCAATAGGTCCCTGGTAACAGATTTGAGATCTGTGAGGCTGGAGGTTGTGGGATGGAGCCCCTAGGAGCTTTATCAAGACATATCAGCGCGACCTAGGATCCAAGTCAGTCTGAAATGATGTGGGCCCCACCTGATAAAGCCCTTCTTCCTCGTTACCATGATGGAACCCCATCAATGGCGCCCCAGTTTAATTTGCTTGGTGTGGATGGTGACGCTAAAGGGGACACTATAGGCGGTGAGGTGACACGATAGAGCCCTCCATTAATATCATTTTAAAAAATAGACATACTAATCCCAACGTGTTATATTTGGTGGAGTTATATCATATTGTGTAATGTAATTTAATTCATAAATGCTTGTGTAAAGTAAATTGATTCATCTAAATGCTTGTGTAATGTAAAAATAAACATGCCAACTTTTTTTTTTTTTTTTTTTTTTTTTGTAGATAATCAAATATTTTTGTCTTCTAGTAGTATTATAACAATATATTTCTAGATTACGAAAATATTACACCACATCCTTACTTCACCGGCGCTGAGGGTGGGCGGGGATGACTACGGGTAAGGGCCTGATATTTCGAAGGGCATGTTATTCTAAAAAAAATTCGATATACATATGTAAAATAAAATAAATTAATAGGATATACCCATACAAACACCAACTTAGGCTCACTTACAAAACGGTTGTTAGCCCATTGACATTAGGTTTAAATCTTTAGTGAGCCCAATACTCAATTTCATTAAGGCCTAAGGGCACGTTTTTCAAGCTCGAACAAGGTACACAAATTCTCAGGGGCCGGCCCACGTTCTTCAACGGAGATTCAAGTTTGATTTTTAACTGTGTCACTTTTGGTGGATTAAGACAATGAAATATTGGAGCTAGACCTTGTGCGAGGTTGTCAGTTTGAATCCCAAGTGCAAACGGGTTTTTGTCGCACCGTGTGTTACGCCAACTGTCAAGTGATAATCCGCGGTATGGTTTCCCGTGGGAACATCCAAGCCAAACTTTGAAGCTAGCATGAGCCCTGTTAAGACAACACTTGTGTCACTTTTGGTGGATTAAGACAATGAAATATTTGAGCTAGGCCTTGTGCGAGGTTGTCGGTTCAAATCCCAAGTCCACATGGGTTTTTGTCCCACCATATGTTACGCCAACTGTCAAGTGGCAGCCGCCGGTATGGTTTCTCGTGGGAACGTTCAAGCCAAACTCTGAAGCTAGCGCGAGCCCTGTTAAGACAGCATAGTCTAGCCAAAGTAGGGTAACAGTACTTTCAAATTTGAGAAGTGCAATGGCCAAACACAAAAAAAAATCGCTGCTAAAAAACAAAGTTGTTTCTCCCGTTATTTGACTTTGCTATAATTATCACTCTCAGCCACATCTACATAAAGAAGAGCAACTCAAGCATTTTCATATCAATCAACCAACTAAATCTCACCTCTCTATGCTAATGGCTCATAGCATGAAAAGTTACCTGTTTGTCTCATTTCTACTAGCACTTTCCTTGGTCTATAGATCAAATGGTTTTTGCATTAAAGTAGATTGGCAAATACATATCCTCAGTGGCCTTGCAAAGAAACTTTTAATCCACCCTACATCCAATGATGGTAAAGATTTAGGAAGCCATTTGTTGAATTATGGGGATGATTTTGTTTGGCAATTCTGCGAGAATTATGGTAATGTATATTACTCAACATTTTTCATGGACTATCTAGCAAATCGTACTGTTTATAATTATGAGATCGAACGTAACTGTTATCAAGGACTTCGGACAGGAACATGTTACTGGCTAGTGAGACTGGATGGGTTTTATCTTAATGGTAAGAATACTCCATTTCCCGGAGGAGGTTGGGTGAAATATTATAATTGGTAATGTGTTTGTTGTACATTGTGGTTAACCACAAGTTATCTTGCTATAATAATAACTAGCTTAAGATCCCGCGAGCTTCGCGGGTGGTTTAACACAAACATATAATATATACTGGCAATGAGATGAGCTTTGTAATGAAAGAACTTTTCAATATAAACGTATAAAAATATAATTTTTCTCACTTAGGTAAATATGTCTTGATTTATTTTTTATAGGTATTGAGATGTTATTATATAAATGATTTTATAGCAATTTTTAGAACCCGGATAGATTTCATTTTTTTTAATTATTTTTTTATAACTTTGGTTATTTGATATATATTTTTTTAAATAAAGCATTTTTAACCAGTTTTGACCTTAACGTATATTGAGCAGAACACGTATGGACATGAACCTATTTTGAGCAAAACCCGTTTTGACTGACCCGAACCTATTTTGACCTTAACATATATTGAGCAGAACACATATAATCAATAATCAATGAAATAAATCATATAGTAAAGCTATTTATGATTAACACATAACTAAATCATACAAAAAGTAATTTATTCGTTACACATGCTAATTGACAAATACTCTTTGCTACAAAGTAATCACCGGTAGGATTGGGTGGTGGAGTTCTTTGACCGAGTGTTTTCGCTATTGGACTGAAACAAATCCGGTTTTGATCCAAGTTTCATGAACTTCATCTTGAAAAGCTGGAACTTAGTTCACCTTCAAGACAAAATCAAAATTCGAAACAACCCGTAAACTTAATGGACTTGATCATCTAATTTACATAAAACATTAGTGTATAAGTTCCCTTCGATATACATGTGAACCAACAATGAACGTCATTCATTAGTCTGTTTCGGTTCATGTACCATTGCATAACATATGTAAGTAGCCATTGAGCCGGGAATATCATGAGCCTTGAGTGAAGTAGATGTTCAAAAGCATCTTGAAGGATTTAACCAATTAACATAACTGAGCTGGTTTTATGAGAGTGACCAATTCAGATGCATTGTATAACTTGAGTAGCCTTATTCAACCCATTTAGCAAAGTAATGATCTAAATCGACCCATTTGTTAAAATTTAATCATGATTGGAAGGTGTAGTTTACAATTAAAAATATGAAAAGAAGATTAAAAAAGACAGAAATTAAATTCAATTAGAAGACAATAGACACTTTATTACATTTTTCTTTCATACACAAGGTATAACTGCAAACTTTGTTAAAGTGAAAATGGTTGTATAACATTTAATATTCATCATCAAGCATGCAATATCTTTTTAGCACATGCAGCATGTCTCTAACACCTTTTGTGAATAAAAATTAGTATTGAAGAGGGACATTATAGTTAAAAGGAGACTCAAGAAAGTAGCTACAAGTGATAGAATCGTTGTCACCCATTTCCATTTCCATATCTTAACATATCAATATCAAATTACAAAACTTCAAAATCAATTTTTGAGCAACAGTTGAGATCAAATTACTAACCCAGTCACCAAGGAGACTGAAGAAAATGTGATTGTGCAGGTCTTTATTAACCGTAGAGCATGAATGTGATCACCACTATGTTCAAAATCATCACAGATAATATCTTCAAGCTGTTACACCAATTGCAAAAGTTGGTAATTTTTATAATGCTTCAAGCATGTAGTAGGTGTACAAAGGAAGCACAATATAATTAAATGCAAGTTCCACATATGACAATACTTATCCACCTCACAAAACACGTGCAATTCAATGCCATTAGCAAATGAAAACTTCATAGCAGCTAGAAGTAATCTCCACACCTACAGGAGCATCAAACAAAGTGAAACCCCCAAAAAGTAAGACTAAAATAGGGATTACTGATAATACCAGGTAAAATTATAGTGAAAAAGCTGAGGTCTTTAAACCCATTCAATATAATGAGGTCAATGCATATAGCCAAATATAAGTATCGGACATGGTAAAAGATTAAAGAAGTAAAAAAGGATAGCACAACCGTAATGTAACCAATAAAGGTGGCAATGTTAACCTGTTAATATAAATGAGTTATTGTGTATTCTATTTGTTTAATAACCGATCAACTGAAGGAAAAATCGTATCAATGAACAAAAATGTTCAGACGTGTTAACAGGTTATAGGAATCAAAAGTCGTCGAAATCTATTTTATTTAAAAAAACTACTATTTTTATTTAGTAACTTATTTCTTTTAACTGTATTTTACATGTGAACTATTTATAAAGTTTAAGAAATACACAATAAATAACCTGTTTCAGTTGAGAATGGATATCCGATGTTTCAATTGGGAGTCGCCATGCTCTAGAAAACGCAAGACCCTCGAATCTTTTAATGCATTGATGATTCTCTGTGGAATAACAATTATTAAAAGAAGATTATCGATTCAATTGGATTGTAGATGCTTCAAGTAGAGGAAGAAGAAAGTGATATCTAGATTTTTGACCTACATCGACTAATGGTATTTGTAGTGAATTTGAATAAAATTGAAAACCTCAATTCTTAGAACATGAACATAATATATCATTACTATAGCTAAAATATGTAAAAAAAATAGTGAAACATGTCGAGTCAACAACCAGCTAAACCATATGGCTAATCTAGTCATAATATAAAAATCCCCAAGTTCAGGTAAAGTACATAGCAAAAGCGACCTTAGTTAGAGATCAGCTCTTGAATCTTGATTTTAGAAAGACCCATCTACACATCAAACATGGTAAAATAAAACTTTCAATCAACAAACTCATATAACATTCAGTTGATCAATCAATAAAAATTTAAAAAAGGTGAAAACTTGAACCTTGAACAGGATATGATCAAGCGGTTCCTGAACATAGGGTAAAAGCCAATCAAACTCCCCAGCTAGCTGGTGCGCACCCTATCGACCTGTTCAGCTAGCCGGTGCGTAATATTGAACCACATTCCTTGTAAAAAGTGGATGACTACCTGCTTCAATTGGTGATATATACATAAATTAAAAAATTAAAAAACTCAGTAAGTAATACATAACATTTGCTTTACTTTTGAAAACACAAACAGAATAAAAATGGTAATTTTACCTTTGCTCGTTGTTGTGCCATTGTTGCATATGCTACTGGACACGATGTTGCAGTTGCTAGACATGATAAACGGCTTGGATGGTTTCACAATTTGAAAATAAGGTGTGAACGCCTCTATTCATACATAAATTATGTAAACTTTATAGTGGAGGTGGCAATGGGTCAACACAGGTAATCATTAGTGTGAGCTGAAATGGGTTGGGTAGTCGGACCACAAACACATCATTTATCATTTTTGGTTATACAAAATCTGTATTATTACAATGTATTCTAAACATTAATGAGGACTCGTTTTAGGTTTTGGTGTATTTACATACACTTCCGCTGAGTTTCAAACCGTTTGATCAAGCTTGACTCATCTAGCCAGTTAGATTTGTTCAAAGCAATTCTCTTTAGTTAAATCATTTAAAACATAATATGTTTGACCCGTTTAAAATACAAAAAAAATAACCTACTAATATATAGAAGGTAAGGATGGGCATTTGGTACTTGAGACCAGTACTGTACCAAATTATTTTCGGTATCGATTCGTACCCACTTTTTGGCATTTTTGGTACCGGTACTTTTGGTCAGTACTGCAATATCTACTATAATAAAAAATCCACATTAAAAATCACAAATCCTTGATACATCAGATTATTTTTTATTCATAGGCAAAAAAATAAAAATAAAAAATACGGATATAAAACACACATCACCTTCAAATAGCTGTTGTTATATTCTTCAAAACTGTAGCACCGTAAACAAAACATCCTATTTCTTTGTTGTTTGCTTGAAAAACACAACTTTTTAACAGCGAATAAAACTGCAATATGAAGTAATAAGAGAAAACTGGAATATAATTACCGCAATAACGTCTGAAAGTGAAGGTTGTTTCTTCTTCGTGTGGAGAAGATGCGATTGCCATTAACTTAGTATACTGGTAAATAAACTTTGGTCATATAAAAATATTAGAATTCAAGAGATTTTGTAACTTACAACATTCATATTAGCAGCCCATATAGCAAATTAATGTTCCCAATTCCTTAATGTAGAAAGCGGTGCTACTAAATGAGGGGAGACATTCTCTTTAGACAACGATGCCAAAAAAGCAATACTTTGTATCGTTTCCCTGAATGTTATAAAGCATACTATAAAGGTAAAGGTTACTTTTTCATAAATATATAAAAACAAATTTTTAAAAAATATAAGGAAATCTTACCAAGACCCATTTCGTCTGCAAGTATCACATGTGTTTGTTTAGACTTTAGACCATGAGAAACGTAAGAAATTCAATCCTTCAAGCTGGTACGGAAGTAGCTCACCTATAGTTACACGTAATCAAGTTATGAGAACATCTTCTAGATTATACATATAGCTATTAAAATTGAGAGGCTTATACATATACCCAAAAAGCTTACATGCGGCAAATAGTTTTCAGCACTTAAATACATATTTAGAAGAGAGATGAGGCAGAACAATAAGTTAGGCCCTTCGAGACTACAGCCAAGAAGAAGAAAAGCTAAAACATAAACCCTAACCTTTTTATCAACTTTTTACACCATATCAAAATTATTAGATTTGATATTGCATTATTTAATCATCATAACTGAAACAATACACATCTCCAACAACATCATTAACTGTCCAAGAAAGTAGTAGTTAGTTGATGGCTGGCTATTCGCTTAATTTATCACAGCACTTTGAAACTCAAAAGTAAAGACATATGCTAGCTAAGAACAACAAACACTCATGAAAACGTAAATGGTTGATATTTAAATAGCGTTAATTCATTAGGAGAAGCATGATAGTCATAACTTGTAGCAATAAACGGGCCACCAGTAGTACGCCCGAAGTTGGTTCCTTCATGACACTATTAAAAAAATTAAATTAACAAATAAAGTTAAATCCATTATTATCAAGTGAGTGGGAACTAAAAATAATACATAAAAAGGTACAAAAAAGGATATTTTTGGTTGTCTTACTCTTGCCTGTCTCACTTATTTGGAGTGCCCGGATCTCCCGTCAGCCTACAAATGAACAAAACTATCGGTGTTATATTAAATAAATGTAAAAATTAAGACATAAGAAAAGGTACTTATGAATACTCTGAACCACCACCAGACTCACCCAATTCTGGAAAACCCTAACCATATAAATCAAACGCCACAACCACCTTGTCGACAGAAAAACTGAGCACCTAACAAATCGGAAAGAACAATCAAATATATAACAAATTAACAATCGGAATAACAAATAAAATTAACCCGATTTACACTTTGAATCCAAACTTGCTATCATAGTACCAAATAACATAAACCACATAAGATCAGGCGAAATAAAATCCCCAAAATTAAGGTAATCCACATATAAATATGTAATCAAAATCAAATACAACAAACCTAGTAAAATATTAGCAATCAAATCGAAAATATGAAATACCTCAAAAAGATTTGAAACAGGGAACATTATCGTCTCTCGAATCCTTTGGATGCTTCAAGTGCCGCCAGTTCCGATGACTCCTTCAAGAATCAATACAAAAACCTTAGAAACCGATGGTCACATTGTCTCACAATCAAGGGTTCCTAGGAAAAACCAATATTAAAAAAGACATGAAACAAAAATTAACATTAGAAACTTTCATGAATCAGGTTACAAATTGAAAAAACAAACTTACCAGGTTACTTTTGACCGTAGAGAGATGAGATCTAGGTTCTTTCAATTGAAAAAAAAGAGAACTAATTGGAGGCAAAGGATGAAAAGAAACGCTTGTGTTAATTCTATATTTAGGGTTCTTGGTATTGCAAATTAGATCCGGTTATCGGACTGACTGGATCACAACAATCGGAGAACCAGGATACAACTGATTTCAGATGAGATATACAAAATAAAAGAAATTATTAGTTATAAAATCTAAAATATCAAGAACGATAGTTGATCCATTGACAAAATCTAACCTTTATCACGAAGATCAGAGTCGGATTCATAGAGGAATGAATGAGAGGCAGAGAGCGATTCATTGATAACGCAGAAACCCTAACAATTCCAAAGCGTGTGAGAGACGGAACATAATCAAGAGTTAGAGATGAAACTGAAATTAGGGTTTCTCAATGAAATTCATTTGAAAAAGGAAACGGTTTTATAATTTTGGCAAGATTGAGGGCGGATTGTTTGAGAAGCTATGTGAAGGTAGCGTCTATTCATTTGCCGCTCAAAGAAAGAATTCGAGAAACAATTAGATGCCACGTGGCATCTGGTAGCCTAATTACATGCCAAGTGGCATAAGTTTGTTTTGTTTTAATATAGATAATAGATAATAAAAAATAGTTTTGCATAAACTTATTGTTCTTCACTTAAATTGCTTGGTTTCCTAGCATATGATATTATAAATCAAAATACACAATCAGAATGCCTAAAATATTCTATATATTTGATATGTGTTTTTTTCTTCTAATACTAGATGTATAGGGTTATTTTATTAGCCTATCAGGCCCAACTTAAAGAAAATAAGACCTAATAATTTATATCAACTAGTGGGATTCCTTAAAACTCTGCGACGGGAATTTGATCGGTAATTGTTCGGTTCATTACAGTATCGACATTCGCTATAGCAATTGAAAACCATGCTAAGTAGCAAACAAAAATTCACTAAATAAGAAAACACTATATGACAACCGAGTAAAGTACAGGGGGTGCAAACACAAATTCGCTAAACAACTAAGCCAAGGAAAAGTGTGCTACCGGCATTATGGGGTGGAGGCGTAAAACCATGCTAAATAGTAACCGAAAATTCACTAAATGACAACCGACTAAAGTACAACGAAAATTCACTAAATGACCAAGCCAGGGAGTGTAAATGAAAATTCAGTAAGTAAATGACAAATCACTAACGAGTAAAGTTCAGGGGGCGTAAACAAAAATAAACTAAATGACAAAAGACACTAAATACAAAAGAGTTACTATTCCTAACTATATTCTAGATATATATCTATCTAAATGAGAAATCCAAGTGACATAAGAAAAGCTGATGTGTCAGCTTGAGAGCATGTCCAACAAGGCTTTTCTTATCTCATTATTACATCATAAAGCCTAATGTTAAAAGACTTTATAATTCAAAGTTGGCCCACATCAAACCACTGCCTTGTGTATTCAAGTGTTAAAGGTCTGGCCCACATTCCAAAGGGTAAACCACTGCCCAGATACAATGTAGTAGCAGATGGTTCCTTTGGTAAACGTATATCTAGCAGCAGATGTGTCTAAATTGCGGGTAATTTGAATTTTAAAATGCATGGGGATATGTAATATTCAATTAATGCATGTCACTCGCCAATAAACATCTGTTGAGATTCAAAATTCTGGCTCCACATTTAAAATTCAAACCCTATATATTCTAACTCTATAAATAAGGGTTAATAATCTGGCTCGACATCAAATCTCTCCTGCTCACATCTATGAGCTTGTCTCTGCCTCTCAAATGCATCTTTCTCGTGATTTAGCCGCTAATCTCCGATTACACTTTTTTGTTCGAATGTTTGGTAATTATCGTTCCAGTGTCATTGTTCCAACATCGTCGTTTCAATAAACTTTCCCATCACACATCAACCTTTTAGTATCGATGTTGCAGTATCATTGTTGCAACATCGTGTTTAGTTGCATGTGATATCTTCTTCGATGGGAGACTTCCATGGTTTTATAAAAAGTATATATATAGATTCGTGCAATATCGTGAAAAGTTAGATGTAGTACAACAGTTCTGTTTCGCCCTTTGCATGTTAGGTTTGTTTCTTATTTTAAGATGTAGTACAACTGTTGATGATGTTCAGAGTTTTTTATAGACACTGAAATTATAGAATATTTTAAGATGTATGTTTATATTATTAAAATGAGCTGTTACATAGAAAAATACAAATTTAAAGAAATATTTATAAAGGATTACACGCTAGAGTTAACACTTGTTAGGATTTCATAGACTCTGGCCTTTCTCCATGTGATTTCATGTTCTCTTTTGATTTTCAGGTCAGTTAGCATGTTGCAGATTTTCTGATCCTGTTTTAGAAGTTGTGTCAGAAACTCCTCTGCATTCTTCTGGAAATCTGATGGAGGAGAGTGGATGTCACACCCCTATTTTTCCACGTGTCACCGGTGGGCCCGGTGGGGAGTATTGTGACGTAGTTGATATCATCATAGTCAAACAACACAAATTTAAAATGCACAGCGGAAGCAAAAAGATAGATTTATTTCAACCGAATAAATATTGTAATATTAAGTATCACAAACAGTTGAAATAGATCCACAGGCGGATCAAAAGAAAAAGGAAACTTGTTCAACAGATTTATTTGCATCCCAGCTTGCGAGACTCTAAATGATGCTAAGGAGAGGCCAGCCTATTACGCGTAGTACTTGCACTTAATCTTTTTGGGAAAATACGTTAGTTTACACTGGTAATACAATTTAACTGACTCATTTTAAAAAGGTTTAAAATTGATTTGAATGCACATGGCACAAAAAGATTTTTATAACTTGGGATAATTATTTGAATATAAACTTGTAAAAGATTTACATGTTTCATATGCGTCTAGTAGCCCGGGTCTATACCGGGTTAAAGATCAATAGACACACCACATGATATAATCCCCCAGCGGTTTAACCCAAAACCGGCGGTTATACCTTAATATTTATGCACAACGCGTGTACGCCTACACCCGCATGCTTAGGTCGTGGCCATTTCGTAAAATGATGCCAAGGATATCCGGGACATGGTCATTAACCCCCCAAAGGCTTTAAGCAAACAAAACAATTTTAACGGGTCATTTCAATGATTTAACCTACATTTAATTAAAGATTCAATGCCCGACCAAGCGGTATTTTATATGCCGTACCCCAAGCCCGTATAGGGAAAATAAGTTAAAAGTATTTACCTGAGCAAGTATCGTCACAATAAGCAAGTGCAAAATAGCTTTTACTGGATCTCCTATTCTGGAACAAAAGTTTATAATAACCTATTAGAATCCTAACGGGTCTTTTATTTTAGCCTAAGCTTAGACCGGTTAGTCTTAAAGAAAGATACGGTTCAAACGCATAATAACGCGAAGACCGGTTTAGAATGTGGTTTTGACCTGAAAAGCTTGCATGCTTGTTTAATATGGGTAACTTAAACACATTCTGGATTTTGAGACAAAACGATATGGTTTGACCCGTTTCGGCTAATATGTGTAAACTAGTTACATAAGCCGATCCGAACGTGGAAAGTGCGTAACGAGTAACCATATGAATCATATACAAGTTCCTGAGTTAATATGCACTAAATATGTTGTGACATCAGTAAGATATCTTCTATTATGCCCAAAATGATTTTAAACTCAAACTATGCCTCATAAAGGCATTTTGGTCTTTTTAAAGGGTATAAAAGAGTTTAATTTGTAATCTGAGTTATAGGTCTGATTTATTTAGTAAATATACTTAATTTAATAAGTTATAACAGTAGGTTATCACATATATGTGAAATTTATTAATTATAACCATATTATGCACCGTAGGGGCATTTTGGTAATTTCACATAAGCCTAAAAGGTCAAAACTGAAAATCTGAGTTTAAAATCTTTGTTTACTATTATAATATAAAAATTTACTGAATATATCAGTAGGTATCAAACCTTGTATATATAAACTAGTTTTGATACATACTATGTCGTTAAAATGCTTAAAAAGGCGATTTGGAGCCATTTCCGGGTTTCGTATAGAAAGCTGATATTTTTAATATTCCAGAAGGCTCAAAATAATTTATTTAACATAATGAATCAGTAGAAAAAGGCTTGAGGTCAAAAGGATTTATAAAACTCATTTTATAGCCCAAAAGGGCAAAACCGATAATAACCGAATTAAGCTTAGAACTCTAAGTTATGCTCAACCTAAAAATAAATAAAAATCTCCAAAAATCCCAAAATATTATTTTACATCAGTAGGTAAAAAGTTTGATATTTAAATTTGGGTTTAGTTAGGCTATATGCTAATTACTCCATTTAATTACTAAAAAGGCTTCTAATTACGCTAATGAGCATAACTCTAAATCTAGACCTCAAACTGATGTCAAATTTTGGGTACAAGTTTATAAATCAGTAACTAAGGTGTCTACTCTTTTACATTTTCAAAAAAAATCATAATTTAAGGTGGAAAGGGCATAATAGTCAACATTTAGGCGATTAACGGAAACTTGCATAATATTTGGACAACTAATGAACCAAGCCGTATAATCACAGAGGGTTATACTAACATGCAACTAGGTCCAAAAGAAGCTCTAAGGTAATCCTAAACTTGGCTTAACGGGTTAGAACTGAAAGTCAACGTATAAGTCATACTATGCGACTTTCGGTTCCAAACCGAGCCTAAACTAAAAGTTGTCGGGGTGAACATGTTTAGACATGTTCTTACATTAATTACCAAGTTATATTAATGATAAAACAGGTTGTATGGATCCTACATTGCTAATTATGCATTAATTTGAAATAAAGCTTTCTGTTGACTTTTTGTAATTAGCTTTGACCCGACAATTGACATAGTTAGAGTGGGAATCAGAGAGTACCCTTTTAAGGGTTTATTACCCACATAATTACCTACTTATAGGTATTTTTAATTCGAGATTTTACTGGATAATTATAACTTAATCTCGAAGTCAAACCTTAATTACGACGGTTTGACTTTTAGCTAATTAACTAAGCTAAACTGAATTAAAGAGGATTAAAGACACTTACACGAGTCCTAAGTATGCTTAGGGACTTTAGGAAAAGTTGGTTGCTGTCCAGAGAGCTCCAGGGATGCTTGAAATATATTGCAAGTGAGCAAGTGCAAAGTTCACAACTTCAACTCTTTATATAGGAGTTTAAATTTCTCAAGATCATGCCATGTAACTCTACAAGTGTTGTGAGATGATCCCAGGTGCCCCTATGTTGCTATATACCAGTTACCAAGCCCCTGTTTTCGAAAACCACACTAATAAGGTGGTGTAACAGGCTGAACAGGCAGCTGTCCAAAATCTGCTGCCAGCGACAGGCTTACATACCGTAAGCCAAAACTTTTGTGGTCCGTAAGCACCTCCTTGCGGACCGTAAGCCTATACGGATACGGTCCGTAACCGACCCAGGTCTGATGCGCCCAGTTATGCTTCTTGCAGACCGTAAGCTTAAAGCCATACGGTCCGTAACCGATGGCCAGAATCCAAAATTTTTGCAAACTTTCAAGTATTGACCATGCAACTTTGTAGTCTCCGAATCTTGGGTCCTTTAATCAGTTGAGGGCCCCTTTTGCTCAGACCTTGCATGCTTTGCATGCACTTACATGTTTTGGATCTTGTGGGAGGTTTTAAAAGTGTCGGAAATAACAAAAATTCACAATGGACATGAATTAATTCAAGTTCAATTCTTTTAATCAAGAATCTAAATTTCCTGAATGTTGTAGTAACATTCTAAAGAACCCAATTTCCTTAATAATGGAATTTATTTATTTAGGAATAACCAGCTAAATATATATCAGATGTTTATCATAACGATTCAAGGTCTTGGGATTTATAACTTGGGTCGCTCAAAGGTATTTTAATAACATGTCGCCCTTCTTAAATCCTACCATACATCTTTTATTTGATCCGGGTTCCTGACACGTTTGTCTTACATGACACGTGTCTTTATTTTATTGGGTATGATGTTACGAGGTGTTACATCCTCACCCCCTTAAAATAAATCTCGACCTCGAGATTTACGGAAACAATTGAGGGTATTTTTCTTTCATTGTGGACTCTAACTCCCACGTATATTCGAGACCTCTACGGGCATCCCATTTGACCTTTACAATAGGTACATGCTTCCTCCGAAGCTTCTTAACCTGTCGATCCTCAATCGACAAAGGTTTTTCCACAAATTTCAAGCTCTCATCTATGTGCACATCCGTGTGTGGTATGACTAGTGATTCATCAGCTAGACATTTCTTCAGATTGCAGATGTGGAATACATTGTGAATACCACTGAGCTCTTCAGGTAAGTTTAACTTATAAGCCACGGTTCCTACGCATTCAATGATCTCAAATGGTCCTATATATCTCGGGCTTAACTTACCTTTCTTACCAAATCGCATCATCCCCTTCCAGGGAGACACTTTAAGCAGGACTTTATCACCAACCTCAAACTTTAGAGGTTTTCGCCTTTTATCAGCATAGCTTTTCTGCCTATCCCTGGCAGCTTTCAGGCGGTCACGAATCTGGACAATCTTGTCCGTTGTTTCAAAGACTAGATCAGGGCCTGATAACTGTGCTTCTCCTACTTCTGCCCAACAAATAGGCGTTCTGCATTTTCTACCATATAATGCCTCAAAATGCGCAGCCTGAATGCTGGTATGGTAGCTATTGTTGTAGGAGAACTCGACCAATGGCAGATGTTTATCCCAACTACCACCTAAGTCAATTACACATGCATGTAGCATGTCTTCCAGAGTTTGGATTGTACGCTCACTCTGGCTGTCTGTCTGAGGATGGTAAGCCGTACTGAAGTTTAAGCGCGTGCCCAAAGACTGTTGGAAACTTTTCCAAAAGTGTGACGTGAATCTTGTATCTCTATCAGAGATAATGGCCACTGGTACTCCATGCAAGGACACAATCTTATCAACGTACAATTGGGCTAACATGTCAGAACTGTAAGTTTCCTTAATGGGTAGGAAATGTGCTGACTTAGTAAATCTATCTACTATCACCCATATAGTATCATTTCCCTTCTTTGTCTTTGGCAACTTGGTGATGAAATCCATTGTCACCATTTCCCATTTCCAAGTGGGAATTTCAGGCTGTTGTAGCAAACCTGATGGCTTCTGATGTTCAGCTTTGACTTGCGCACACGTCAAACATTTAGCTACATAGGTAGCTATAGACTTCTTCAAGCCTATCCACCAATAGTTTGCCTTCAAATCCTGGTACATCTTATCAGCTCCAGGATGAACGGAATATTTGGAACTGTGGGCTTCCTGGAGGATGACATCCCGAAGTCCTTCATAAACTGGAACCCATATGCGTCCATTTAGCCTTAGGATTCCGTCCTTGCCATAGGATAACTGTTCTTCAGTTACTCCTAGCTTTTCATCAGGATAGTTAGCTTCCAACACAGCTTCCTTCTGTGCAGCTAACAACCTTTCATTCAGACTGTTCTTTATCTCAATGCTCTTGGCATTGATTCTTATAGGCTTCACTCTTTCCCTTCTACTCAAGGCATCTGCGACTACATTGGCCTTGCCCGGATGGTATCTTATTTCACAGTCATAATCATTCAAAGTTTCCATCCAACGTCGCTGCCTCATATTTAAATCCTTCTGATTGAACAGATGCTGAAGGCTTTTGTGATCAGGATAGATCACACACTTAGTTACATACAGATAATGTCTCCATAGTTTTAGTGCGAATACAACGACACCCAGCTCCAAGTCATGGGTGGTGTAGTTCTTTTCGTGCACTTTCAACTGTCGTGAAGCATAGGCAATGGCCTTGCCTTTTTGTATAAGCACACATCCCATCCCGGTGTGTGATGCATCACAATACACTACAAACTCATCAATTCCTTCAGGCAATGTTAGTACTGGAGTGTTGCTCAATTTCTGCTTTAGAATATCAAAAGATTCTTGCTGCTTAGGCCCCCAATCAAACTTGCTATTCTTGCGAGTGAGTAAGGTCAGGGGTGCTGCAATTCTTGAGAAGTTTTCGATGAATCGTCTATAGTATCCTGCTAGTCCTAAGAAACTGCGAATCTCCTTAGGCGTCTTCGGCTCTTGCCAGTTCATAATAGCTTCAATCTTAGCGGGATCTACTTGAATACCACGCTCACTAACAACATGTCCAAGGAATTGGACTTCACGAAGCCAGAACTCACACTTTGAAAACTTGGCGTAGAGCTTTTCTTGATGTAGTAATTTTAGAATGCAATGGAGATGCTTCTCGTGGTCAGCTTGACTATTCGAGTAGATGAGGATGTCATCGATGAAGACGATGACGAATTTATCTAGATAAGGCTTGCAGACGCGATTCATGAGATCCATGAATGCGGCAGGTGCATTAGTGAGCCCAAAAGGCATCACTAGGAACTCGTAATGACCATAACGAGTCCTAAATGTAGTTTTGTGTACATCTTCATCTTTAACCTTCAACTGATGATAGCCTGACCTCAGATCAATCTTGGAAAAGTAGCTTGCTCCTTGTAGCTGATCGAACAAATCATCGATCCTGGGCAAAGGATACCTATTCTTGATAGTGACCTTATTAAGCTCATGGTAATCGATGCATAAACGCATCGACCAATCTTTCTTCTTGACAAAGAAGATTGGTGCTCCCCATGGAGACGGGCTAGGTCTAATGAAACCTTTGGCTAGCAAATCATCTAACTGCGTCCTCAATTCCTTCATCTCTGTCGGTGCCAACCTATAAGGTGCTCTTGCAATACGCGCTGCTCCTGGAATGATGTCGATTCTGAACTCTACTTGTCTATCTGGTGGCAAACTAGGTAGTTCTTCTGGGAAAACTTCAGGGTATTCAGAAATGACTGGGATATCTTCAATCTTGGGTTTCAGCTCATCAACAGTCACTTGTGCCATATAAATGACACAACCCTTCTTCAAGCATCTAGATGCTTTGAGCATAGACACTTGCTCGGGTAACCCGTACTGGGTATCTCCTTGGATGGTAAGTGGCTCACTAGACGGAGTCTTGATCACCACTTGCTTCTTGTTGCACACAATCTGGGCTTGGTTATGCGATAACCAATCCATGCCTATCACTATATCGAAACCGGCTAGCTTAAACGAAAGCAGGGACAAAGGAAAAGAGTGGTTCCTAATGGATATGAAACATCCATCTAAAACGGTTGATGCGGTTTCTATGGTTCCATCAGCTAATTCCACTTCAGACTTCACACTTAACGCTTTAACAGGCATTTTCAACAACTCACAAAACTTATTATCTACAAAAGATTTATCTGCTCCAGAATCAAACAATACTCTTGCGTAGATATCATTAATAAGAAAAGTACCTGTTATGACATTATCATTCTGGATCGCCTCCTGTGCGTTCATCTGAAAGACCCTGGCATTGGTCTTCTTCCCTTCATCAGCTTTCTTTGCAGCTTTTGGGCAATTTATCTTAATATGCCCTTTTTCATTGCAACTGTAGCACGTTGCATCCTTTAGTTTCTTGCAGTCTAGGGTCTTATGCTCAGAAGATTTGCAAATCCCACATGGCCTTGGCTGAGACTGGGATTTTGAGTCATATCTGCACTT
Source organism: Helianthus annuus (assembly GCF_002127325.2). NCBI lineage: Eukaryota > Viridiplantae > Streptophyta > Magnoliopsida > Asterales > Asteraceae > Helianthus > Helianthus annuus. Next base: position 171,841,481 of record NC_035448.2, on the reverse strand, counting down.
CCCAAAGTGGTGCTTCTTGCAGACCTTACACTTGGGCTTATCTCCAGACTGATTCCCGTCCTTCTTGGATCCAGACCCCTTCTTGTGGTCATTGTTTCCCTTGTGCTTCTTGTCTGACCGTCGTGAATTGTCATCATCACGCTTTCTCTTCTCTGCATCCGTGTTCCTCAGTGATCTCTTCCGGACCGCGTCCAAAGTGAGGGACAAGGATATATCAGCTACAGACCTGAATGTATCTGGCCGAGAAGCCTTTACACTTTCCTTGATCTCTGGGGCTAAACCCCCAATGAAACGAGCTATTCTTTTGGGTTCCGGGGTCACAAGATAAGGAACCAACCTTGACATTGTATTAAAGCTTGTGAGGTAGACTTGGCAATCCAGGTTTTTCATCACCAATGACAGAAAATCAGACTCAATCTTTTCAACCTCATGCTGAGGGCAGTAGTTCTCCTTGATTAGGGACACAAACTGTTCCCAAGACATATTGTACAATGGGATTTTCCCTGTATCTTCAATCAAGGACCTCCACCAAGCTAATACCTCACCCTTAAAAGACTGAGACACAAACTTCACAATGTCTCTTTCAGCACATCCACTTATATCTACCATAATGTCCATTTCATCCAACCAGGTTATGCAATCCACTGCCCCTTTCTCCCCAGTGAAATCCCGGGGCTTGCAAGAAACAAAGTATTTATATGTGCAACCTTTGGCACGTGGTGCATTATCAAACACTATCTTCTTGGAGGGAACACTGTTTTGGTTTGAAGAATGTCGATCATCATCATTCTTTGATTCTTCTTTCTTAGGCTTAGGTTGGGTAGAGGGTGGCTTGCTGTGAGCCTCAGAATGAGTCTTAGGCTTGGAATGCGGTGTAGATAGGGTCCTACTTCGAGTCCCACTAGACTCACTATTCTGCCGATCCAAAGCCCTTGTAACAGCATTATCAACTAGTGCTTGCAGTTCTGCACCAGTCAGCTGTATCCTAGCATTCTCGCGGTTTTCCACCGGATGACTGTTTACTTCATCCGACCCAGCCATGTAGCTTCTATTGCTACATATAGAAAAATAATGGGCAAGGTTTTATTTAGAAGCTTTTACAGTATTTTATGATTTATTAACCATGGTTTTAATAGCCATTTTTGGTTAATTTATTAATTATTCATGTATTCAGGACCTTTATTATAATCCTATATTTTAATTTAATAATAGCACAAAAGGGCATAGTCATAGAGACAAATTAAATTTATAAACCAAGACTTTTACGGAGTCAAGGTATTAAGGTTTGAATTAAAGTCCATTACCTTTTTCTAGACAGGGAGTTGTGGGCTACTACTCTCTTATAGTCCCAAGGACATCAATTTTAGCCCGTAGGCACTTCATCCATAAGGGATGGTTATATAATTAAGGGAATTTAAAACAACCCAATTAAAAGATGACCTATGTGATTTTATCGCATCACAGTTTGTCATGAATGTTACATGCTTTCAGATGTTAACAAGAATTGAAATCTTTTGTGTAGGTTCTACCATCTTGGCCATGTCTGCAACGACATATAGGCTAGGTTTTACCTTTAAGATTCTTTTAATAATTAACGCAGAACAGTCCTAAATTGAGATATTAATATGGATCTGAATCTAATTATGGAACTACCATCTTGGCCCTGTCTTATGAAGACACATGGCTAGGTCTTGTCCTTTTTAGATTTTGCCATTTTAATATAATGGTAGATCTTTTAATAGGAAAAATTATTTTCATTTATTTTATGTTTCATGCACATAATAAATAACAAACAAAATGAAAACTTAAATTAAACATCTCATTAATAATTCAAACAAGTACATTTTTGCCCTAAACGGGACTTCTACAAAATAACATGCCCACGCAGGGGCGAAACAAACAACAAACGCACGCAGGGGTCAACAGAAGACATGCCCACGCAGGGGCAGAGTACAAAAAGACAAGCCCACGCAGGGGCTGAGTACTGAAACAAAAGTTCACGCAGGGACTTGATTACAACTAAATGAAATAAATAAACAAAGGTCTTTAATGACCCCTTCTTTTGGACTTCCCCTTGATCAGGTCTGATAATCCCTTGAAGAAGCCTCGAGTGTTACCGCACTCCGTTTAAATATCCCGTTCACATCGGTCCAATCTATCGAGGACCTCTTGTTGACGTTCCGGCGGGATTAGCTGCGGTTGCGCCGGCTGGTCATGTAGTGGTTGAGGAGGTGGCAGGTGCTGGTACACATAAGGTGGATACCCTATGTCCAAGGACCACCATAGGGCCCTTCAGGGTGACGAGCATTGTAGTCCCATGCCTCTTAGTACGGGTCCACATTGGCATAGTTGTAGCTGTTGTGGCCCGGTAGCTCGGACGGGTTATATGCCGCGGAACCGGCATATGCAGGGATTGGGTTATCAAAACCTAATGGTGGCGCCACAGGCGTAGAGTTTGCTTCCGAGACGGGGTTTGATGGTCCCCCGATCTGCGGGTCTTCTTCTTGGAGTGGCGGATAGTGGCTGCCACTCGAGGGCTGAGGAGTGCTGTTGCGGACTCCTCCTCGCATGGACATCCGCGCGTTTGATCTTCTCCGCCTCGGCGGTTTCGGAAGCGGCTGCTCCACTGGTGGTGGTGGTAGCGGAGTGACTGCCACAAATCGGGAATCCTCGGAAGGATCCTGCTGTTGTTGCTGCTGGTATGGAGACGAGTGTTCAGAGAGTGTAAAATACTAGTCCCACTGGTTGAACCTCGCTTGGTAGCTATCCGGACCGCGATAAGGCAATCCATGAAACGACGACCCATCCAGATCTCGATGGGATGGTTTGGGGTCCCGGTTGCAGGCTCCACGGGATCCGTATCCTCATCCATGTCGTTGTCACCCGAAAAGTGATCTTCGGGTCCTAGTGGGTTAAAACCCACGGGTTCTTGAATGTAATTAGCCGGGTTGAACCAGCTCTGAAAGGCGGGAGTGGGGTCGCCGAAAGAATGGTGCAAGTTTGATCGCTGTAGTGGTATGAAAGATGCTTGGGGGTTGTTGGGCTCGTTTTCAGATTGCGGCCCAAATGAGTGTAGGTAAGATGGTGAGAAGCTTAGGGAGACAGATCGCCTCCCGGGTTCAATATATGTCCTCCAGGGCTCCTGAGGACACGTGCTCATAGTGATCGAGGGTGTACGCCGGTGAGAAGGCCCGACTTCATGGTCATGGCTAGTAAATGGAGCCTTACCTCGTCCTCGTCTCATCCTGGGCGGCATTCTTAAACCTGTAAACATAACTAAACATAACAACAAGAATATATAAAATAAAGACAAAAATAAAACAAAAACAGAATTTGTCCTATGTTCTTTGTCTAGACTCGGAACTCGAGGAATGTGCAATTTGTGCACTGAGATTAAACACAAAAGGCTAGTATTTAATTCACTCAGTGTTGGCTCTGATACCAACCTGTCACACCCCTATTTTTCCACGTGTCACCGGTGGGGAGTATCGTGCCGTAGTTGATATCATCATAGTCAAACAACACAAATTTAAAATGCACAGCGGAAGCAAAAAGATAGATTTATTTCAACCGAATAAATATTGTAATATTAAGTATCACAAACAGTTGAAATAGATCCACAGGCGGATCAAAAGAAAAAGGAAACTTGTTCAACAGATTTATTTGCATCCAAGCTTGCGAGACTGAAAATGATGCTAAGGAGAGGCCAGCCTATTACGCGTAGTACCTGCACTTAATCTTTTTGGGAAAATACGTCAGTTTACACTGGTAAATACAATTTAACTGACTCATTTTAAAAAGGTTTAAAATTGATTTGAATGCACATGGCACAAAAAGATTTTTATAACTTGGGATAATTATTTGAATATAAACTTGTAAAAGATTTACATGTTTCATATGCGTCTAGTAGCCCGGGTCTATACCGGGTTAAAGATCAATAGACACACCACATGATATAATCCCGCAGCGGTTTAACCCAAAACTGGCGGTTATACCTTAATATTTATGCACAACGCGTGTACGCCTACACCCGCATGCTTAGGTCGTGGCCATTTCGTAAAATGATGCCAAGGATATCCGGGACATGGTCATTAACCCCCCAAAGGCTTTAAGCAAACAAAACAATTTTAACGGGTCATTTCATTTAACCTACATTTGATTAAAGATTCAATGCCCGACCAAGCAGTATTTTATATACCGTACCCTAAGCCCGTATAGGGAAAATAAGTTAAAAATATTTACCTGAGCAAGTATAGTCACAATAAGCAAGTGCAAAATAGCTTTTACTGGATTTCCTATTCTGGAACGAAGGTTTATAATAACCTATTAGAATCCTAACGGGTCTTTTATTTTAGCCTAAGCTTAGACCGGTTAGTCTTAAAGAAAGATACGGTTCAAACGCATAATAACGCGAAGACCGGTTTAGAATGTGGTTTTGACCCGACAAGCTTGCATGCTTGTTTAATATGGGTAACTTAAACACATTCTGGATTTTGAGACAAAAACGATATGGTTTGACCCGTTTCGGCTAATATGTGTAAACTAGTTACATAAGCCGATCCGAATGCGAAAAGTGCGTAACGAGTAACCATATGAATCATATACAAGTTCCCTGAGTTAATATGCACTAAATATGTCGTGACATCAGTAAGATATATTCTATTACGCCCAAAATGATTTTAAACTCAAACTATGCCTCATAAGGGAATTTTGGTCTTTTTAAAGGGTATAAAAGAGTTTAATTTGTAATCTGAGTTACAGGTCTGATTTATTTAGTAAATATACTTAATTTAATAAGTTATAACAGTAGGTTATCACATATATGTGAAATTTATTAATTATAACCATATTATGCACCGTAGGGGCATTTTGGTAATTTCACATAAGCCTAAAAGGTCAAAACTGAAAATCTAAGTTTAAAATCTTTGTTTACTATTATAATATAAAAATTTACTGAATATATCAGTAGGTATCAAACCTTATATATATAAACTAGTTTTGATACATACTATGTCGTTAAAATGCTTAAAAAGGCGATTTGGAGCCATTTCTGGGTTTCGTATAGAAAGATGATATTTTTAATATTCCAGAAGGCTCAAAATAATTTATTTAACATAATGAATCAGTAGAAAAAGGTTTGAGGTCAAAAGAATTTATAAAACTCATTTTATAGCCCAAAAGGGCAAAACCGGCAATAACCGAATTAAGCTTAGAACTCTAAGTTATGCTCAACCTAAAAATAAATAAAAATCTCCAAAAATCCCAAAATATTATTTTACATCAGTAGGTAAAAAGTTTCATATTAAAATTTGGGTTTAGTTAGGCTATATGCTAATTATGCCATTTAATTACTAAAAAGGCTTCTAATTACGCTAATGAGCCTAACTCTAAATCTAGACCTCAAACTGATGTCAAATTTTGGGTACAAGTTTATAAATCAGTAACTAAGGTGTCTACTCTTTTACATTTGCAAAAAAAAAATCATAATTTAAGGTGGAAAGGGCATAATAGTCAACATTTAGGCGATTAACGGAAACTTGCATAATATTTGGACAACTAATGAACCAAGCCGTATAATCACAGAGGGTTATACTAACATGCAACTACGTCCAAAAGAAGCTCTAAAGCAATCCTAAACTTGGCTTAAACGGGTCAGAACTGAAAGTCAACGTATAAGTCATACTATGCGACTTTCGGTTCCAAACCGAGCCTAAACTGAAAATTGTCGGGGTGAACATGTTTAGACATGTTCTTACATTAATTACCAAGTTATATTAATGATAAAACAGGTTGTATGGATCCTACATTGCTAATTATACATTAATTTGAAATAAAGCTTTCTGTTGACTTTTTGTAATTAGCTTTGACCCGACAATTGACATAGTTAGAGTGGGAATCAGAGAGTACCTTTTTAAGGGTTTATTACCCACATAATTACCTACTTATACGTATTTTTAATTCGATATTTTACTGGATAATTATAACTTAATCTCGAAGTCAAACCTTAATTACGACGGTTTGACTTTTAGCTAATTAACTAAGCTAAACTGAATTAAAGAGGATTAAGGACACTTACACGAGTCCTAAGTATGCTTAGGGACTTTAGGAAAAGTTGGTTGCTGTCCAGAGAGCTCCAGAGATGTTTGAAATATATTGCAAGTGAGCAAGTGCAAAGTTCACAACTTCAACTCTTTATATAGGAGTTTAAATTTCTCAAGATCATGCCATGTAACTCTACAAGTGTTGTGAGATGATCCCAGGTGCCCCTATGTTGCTATATACCAGTTACCAAGCCCCTGTTTTCGAAAACCACACTAATAAGGCGGTGTAACAGGCTGAACAGGTAGCTGTCCAAAATCTGCTGCCAGCGACAGGCTTACGGACCGTAAGTCAAAACTTTTGCAGTCCGTAAGCACCTCCTTGTGGACCGTAAGCCTATACAGATACGATCCGTAACCGACCCAGGTCTGATGCGCCCAGGTATGCTTCTTGCGGACCGTAAGCTTAAAGCCATACGGTCCGTGTCACACCCCGATTTCCACGTGTATCACCGGTGGGCCCGGTGGGGGATTACCGTGACGTAGTTGGCAACAATATAGTCAAACCACACAATTATATGAATGCACAGTGGAAGCATAAAGATAAATATAATTCAACCTTTTGAATGTAATATCGAATGTATTACAAAAGTCGAATGTATCCACAGGGGATCAAATAATAATAAAGTATTGTTCAGTCAGATACAGCATCAAGCTTGCGAGACTTATCACGATGCTAGGAAGCTATCACCAGCCAATTTACGTGTAGTACCTGCACTTAATCTTTTTGGGAAAATACGTCAGTTTACACTGGTAAATACGTTCAACTGACACATTTAAAAATGTTTATTAAAATTGATTTGAATGCACGAGGCACAAACTCTTTTATAACTTGGGAAAATTATTAAAATCTTGTGAACGAATTACATGTCCTTTTATGCGTTCAGTAGCCCGGATCCTGTCCGGGTTAAAGATTAATAGACACACCACATTGCGTAAAACCGTGGTGTAAAAACCAACGGCTACGTCTTTTAATAATAATAATGTCGACATAATATACCGGGTGTACGCCTACACCGGGATGTCGAGGTCGTGGCCATTTTGTAAAATGATGCCAAGGATATCCGGGACAACGGTCATTAACCCCCCAAAGGCTTTTAAGTAACAAGACTGTTTAAATGAGCCGATCACATTATTCAATTAACCACCTAAGCGATGGAAGATATGATGCTCAATCAAACGGTATTTTATATACCGTAACCCAAGCCCGTATAAGGGAAAATAAGTTAAAAGTATTTACCTTCGCAAGTATATTCCTTAATGGATTACGTCACAGATAGCTTTTACTGGGGCTCCTATTCTGGAACGAAGGTTTTAATTAACCTATTAGAATCCTAACGGGTCTTTATATTAGCCGTAGCCTAGACCGGTCGGTTTCAAAAGATAGATATGGTTTAACCGCGCGAAAAGGCGGAAACCGAGAATGGAGTGTGATTCTGACCCAACAAGTTCAGAGACTTGTTTTATATGAGTTTAAGGTTCACACTCTGGATTTTGGGGTCACAATGATATAATTTGACCCATCTCGGCTAATTTACGAAAACTAGTTTCATAAGCCGAACCGTGCGCGCATTAGGCGAAACGGTTAACCATGAGAGTCCTACGCTTATTTCCTAAGTCAATATGCCTTAAAGAGGTTGTGGTATCAGTAGGATACCTTCCGTGATGCCCGTAACGAGTTTTAGTTAATATATCGCCCCGTAGGGGTTTTTCGGTCATTTTAAAGACTTTTAAAGAGCTTTTCGAGTTCTACAAGAAATCTGAGTTTCCCGAACAGTTTATAGAGTCTAAAATACTTTATTTATTATTTAAAATCAGTAGCAACTGGAATCGGGTCAAAAGACCTTGTAGAACTCAAGTTTCGGCCAAAAAGGGCATATTCGGTATTTACCGAACCGTAGCCATAACCGCAGGTTATGAGCAAGGTAAAAATTATTAAAAATCTTTAAAATTCCAAAAATATTATTTTACAATAGTGGGTAAAAGTTTTGGTGATGAAATCTTGGTTTAAATAGGCGTTATGCTAATTGCGCCGTTTATTACAAAAGTTTACTTTAATTGCGCTATTTAGCATAACTCCCATTCTAGACCTCGGATTGACGTGAAACTTTAAGGACATGCTTATAATTTAGTAAGCAAGGTTATGGTCCATTCACGTGTCCGAAATACTCGTTTTATTTTAAAAAGGGCGTTACGGTCAACTTTTAGGCGATTAACGGAAATGCGTAAAAGACTCGGACAAACAATGAACCGGTCACAGAGGGTTATACCATCATGTAAACTGGTCCTAAGAGAGTCCTAAGGCATATCTATACCTCACTAAAACGGGTCAGAACTGAAGTCAAAGCAAAAGTCAAACTTTTGCGACATTCGGCTCCGAACCGGTTCAATATAGCAAATGGTCGATTCAAACGAGCGTAAACAAGTTTATATACTTAATATCATGTTTTATGAGTGTCTAAACAGGTTGCATATCATATACATTACAGATTATGCAAGATTCGCAAAAACGGCTTTTTGTTGACTTTTTAAGTAGGCGTTTGACTCGACATTTGAACTAGTTAGAGTGGTGATCAGAGGGAACCCTTTTAGGGGTTTATTACCCACATAATTACCAACTCATAACTACTTTTGATCCGTCATAAGACTGAGCCATTACGGATTTATTTTGAAGTCAAACCGTAGTTACGACGGTTTGGTTTTTAGCTACATTACTAAGTAAAATTGAACCACAAAGGATCTAAACGACTTACAGAAGCTTAGGCTTGCTTAGAGAACAAAGAAGAACACTTGGGAGCTTTTGAAGTGACCAGAGAAGTGTTTTTGAGTTGTGATGAACTTATGCACACAATATGCTTATTTATAGTGCAAGAAGGGCTTTAAGATCATCACAACACACTCTACAAGTGACCATGGATGAATGGCAGGTGGCCTAGAGAGTTATGGGTCGAGTAGGGGGCACCCATGACCCTGAGAAACCCGTTACTTCATGTTTTACCGCTTTGGACAGCCAACAGCCAACTTTCTGTCGCTGGGCATCGCTTACGGACCGTATGGCTTCGGCCTTGCGGTCCGTAAGCCAGAGGCGGATCAAAATCAATCATTCCCCTCCTTACGGTCCGTAAGGCATAACCTTTACGGTCCGTAAGGGGTTAAAATGAATATCTTTTTAAATCTTTTGTAATGATTATAAAATCTTGGTAATTAATTACCTGACCTTTCGGGTTTGAAGGGGTAACTTTGCGATTTGGCCCTTGGTTAATTACAATTAAGGACCTCGCGTTATTTACCCGTATTGTTAAGCCCCCGGTTAATTTATTTATTATCCGGAAAGCCTTAAATTATATTATTGACGCTTTTAACCCTTCTCATACGAATTTGATCATAACTTTCTCGTTTTAAAACGGAACTTCGCGGAATTTATACAGTATATTCTGGTGAGCGTATAATACTGTTACAAAGCCTCGGGAACGTTAATGGGTCATTCAGAGGTATAATTTAAACATGTTGACACGGTTAACCCCTGTAGCTCGTAATCTCTCACTTTCTTCCGCGTTTCGCTTCCGTACGATCCATGATTTATTCGTTTGAAGGTACGAGCATCATTTAGGGTTACTATACAGTATATTTACCCTTTGTTGACATTTATAACCCTCGAATTTACATACTTTCAAGGCTTGTCAAAATTAGTCCTTTATTTAATATCAATGCCACGTGTAATCAAATGACACGTGTTAACACATCATTGGACACAAAAATTCGAGGTGTTACATCCTCACCCCCTTAAAATAAATCTTGACCCGAGATTTACTCAAATAAATAGGGGTACTTTTCTTTCATCGAGGCTTCGACTTCCCACGTGTATTCGGGACCTCTACGAGCATCCCATTTGACCTTTACAATTGGTACGTGCTTTCTTCGAAGCTTTTTCACCTGTCGATCTTCAATCGACAAAGGCTTCTCTACAAACTTTAAGCTCTCATCTATATGCACATCTGTGTGTGGGATCACCAATGATTCATCGGCGAAGCACTTCTTGAGATTGCTGATGTGGAACACATTGTGAATTCCATTGAGCTCTTCAGGCAAGTTCAACTTATAGGCAACTGACCCGACACGTTCTGTGACCTCAAAAGGTCCTATGTATCTCGGACTCAGCTTGCCCTTCTTGCCGAAACGCATCACCCCCTTCCAGGGTGACACTTTAAGCAACACCTTTTCACCTACTTCGAAGTGAAAGACCTTACGCTTTGGATCAGCGTAGCTCTTCTGCCTATCGCGGGCAGCCTTGAGACATTCCCGAATCTGAACAATTTTGTCCGTTGTCTGGAAAACTATCTCTGGTCCTGAATTGGACCTCTCCTACTTCCGCCCAACAAACAGGCGATCTACACTTCCTACCGTATAATGCCTTGAAAGGCGCAGCCTTTATGCTGGTATGGTAGCTGTTATTGTAGGAGAATTCGATTAGGGGTAGATTCTTATCCCAGTTACCACCTAAATCGATCGCAGATGCACGAAGCATGTCTTCTAGCGTTTGAATGGTACGCTCACTCTGACCGTCCGTCTGTGGATGGTAAGCCGTACTGAAGTTCAAACGCGTGCCCAAAGATTGCTGGAAACTTTTCCAGAAATGAGACGTGTGCCTAGTATCCCTGTCGGAGATAATAGACACAGGTATGCCGTGTAAGGCTACAATCTTATCAACATAAAGTTGGGCTAACATATCGGAGCTATACGTCTCCTTGATGGGTAAGAAATGAGCTGATTTAGTCAGCCTATCGACTATGACCCATATTGTGTCGTTTCCTTTCCTTGTTTTGGGTAACTTGGTAATGAAATCCATAGTTACACACTCCCACTTCCATTTGGGAAGTTCAGGCTGTTGTAGCAAGCCAGACGGCTTTTGGTGCTCAGCTTTGACTTGAGCACAAGTCAAGCACTTTGCTACATGGGCGGCTACAGACTTTTTCAAGCCTATCCACCAATAATTTGCCTTTAAGTCCTGATACATTTTGTCTGCTCCAGGATGGACATAATATTTGGAACTATGGGCTTCCTGGAGGATAACATCCCGTAGTCCTCCATAAATCGGAACCCATATTCGTCCGTTCAATCTAAGGATTCCATCCTTGCTAAGAGTTAACTGCTCTTCAGTTACTCCTAACTTTTCCTTAGGATAATTAGCTTCCAACACAGCCTCTCGCTGTGCAGCTAAGATCCTTTCAATCAAGTTATTCCTGACTTCAATGCTCTTGGCATTGATTTGAATAGGTTTTACCCTTTCTTTTCTGCTCAGGGCATCAGCGACTACATTCGCTTTGCCGGGATGGTACCTGATCTCACAATCATAATCATTCAAGGTTTCCATCCAACGGCGTTGCCTCATGTTCAACTCTTTCTGGTTGAACAGATGTTGAAGGCTTTTGTGATCAGAATAAATCACAAATTTAATACCATAGAGGTAATGCCTCCACAATTTTAGTGCAAATACAACGGCACCCAATTCCAAGTCGTGGGTGGTGTAATTCTTCCCGTGCACCTTTAATTGTCTTGAAGCATAGGCAATCACCTTGCCTTTCTGCATAAGTACACACCCCATGCCAGTGTGTGACGCATCGCAGTAAACTACGAATTCTTCTGTACCTTCCGGTAGTGTCAACACAGGTGCGTTGCTTAGCTTCTGCTTCAGAATTTCGAAAGATTTTTGCTGCTTTGGGCCCCAAATGAACTTTTCTTTCTTCTTGGTTAGGGAAGTCAAGGGCGCAGCAATCCTCGAAAAATTCTCAATAAATCTCCTGTAGTATCCTGCTAACCCCAGGAAACTACGAATTTCGGTAGGCGTCTTTGGCTCTTGCCAGTTCATGACTGCCTCCACCTTAGCGGGATCCACCTGGATACCACGCTCACTTACAACGTGACCCAAAAATTGAACCTCTCGTAGCCAAAATTCGCATTTAGAGAATTTGGCGTAGAGTTTCTCACACTGTAGCAATTCGAGAATACAACGGAGGTGTTTCTCGTGGTCAGCTTGGTTCTTGGAATATATAAGGATATCGTCGATGAAGACGATGACAAATTTGTCCAAGTACGGCTTGCAGACGCGATTCATGAGATCCATGAACGCAGCCGGTGCATTTGTGAGCCCAAAAGGCATCACTAGAAACTCGTAATGACCGTAGCGAGTCCTAAATGCTGTCTTATGCACGTCTTCATCTCTGACCTTTAGCTGATGATAGCCCGACCTTAAGTCGATCTTCGAGAAGTAGCTCGCTCCTTGCAGTTGATCGAACAAATCGTCGACCCTTGGCAAAGGATATCTATTCTTTATGGTAACTTTATTGAACTCACGATAATCGATGCACAAGCGCATCGATCCGTCCTTCTTCTTCACAAATAGGACAGGTGCTCCCCAGGGAGACGAACTAGGTCTGATAAAACCTTTTGCCAACAGTTCATCCAACTGGGTCCTTAGTTCTTTCATTTCAGTAGGAGCTAGCCTGTAGGGCACTCTAGCTATAGGAGCTGCTCCAGGAATGATATCTATCCTGAATTCCACTTGTCTATCTGGTGGTAAACCAGGTAGTTCTTCGGGGAAAACCTCGGGATATTCAGAAATAATAGGAAGATCCTCCATCTTCGGCTTGGGCTCTTCGATTATCACCTGAGCCATGTAAATGACACAACCTCTTTTCAAACATCTAGAAGCCTTGAGCATAGATACATTCTTGGGCAATCCATAGTGCGTATCTCCTCGAATGGTAAGCGATTCACCACTCGGAGTCTTTAGCACTATATGCCTTTTGTTGCAAACGATTTGGGCCTGATTACGGGATAACCAGTCCATGCCCAGAACAATGTCGAAACCCGCCAGATTGAAGGGAAGTAGAGATAGAGGAAAAGAATGGTTCTTAATGGATATTTCACATCCCTCTAGGATAGTGGAGACGGTTTCTATCGTGCCGTCTGCTAACTCTACCTCGTATTTCACATCTAGGGTTTCGATAGGCATATTCAATAGTTTGCAAAATTTTTGGTCTACAAAGGACTTATCAGCGCCTGAATCGAAAAGTACTCTTGCAAATATATTATTTACGAGAAAAGTACCTGTAAGAACATTGTCGTTCAGCACTGCTTCCTTTGCATCCATGGCGGAAGACTCTCGCATTCGTCTTCTTGCTCTCTTCTGGTTTCCTGGTATTCTTAGGGCAGTTACTCTTGATATGCCCCTTTTCATTGCAACCATAGCAGGTTGCGTCCTTGATTTTCTTGCAGTCCATAGTCTTATGGTCCCTGGACTTGCATAGTCCACAGGCAAAAGACTTTGGCTGGGACTGTGAATTCGACCCAAACCTACATTTCCCAGAGTGGGGTTTCTGGCAGATTTTGCATTTGGGCCTTTCTCCTGCTTGCCCATCTTTCTTCGCTTCCGCCCCTCTCTTGCCATCACCGCTTCCACGGTGTTTCTTTCCCGACCTTCGTGAGGTGTCATCCTCACGTTTCCTCTTTTCTGCCTCCTTGCTCCTTAGCGTCCTCAGACGGACAGCATCTAAGGTGAGAGACAAGGAGAGGTCAGTCACTGACCTGACGGTCGTCGGCCGAGAGGCCTTCACACTAGCCTTTATCGCCGGCTCTAATCCCCCAATGAAACGAGCGATTCTTCTGGACTCTGGTGTCACAAGGTACGGAACCAGGCGAGACATCATATTGAAGCTCGTCAAGTAGGCCTGGCAGTCCAGGTTTGTCATTACCAATGACACAAAATCAGATTCGATCTTCTCCACCTCATGCTGAGGGCAGTAGTTTTCTTTAATGAGAGTAATAAATTCCTCCCATGTCATCTTGTATAGAGCAAACTTACCCGATGCTTGTACCAACGCTCTCCACCATGCCAGGGCCTCGCCCTTAAACGACTGCGACACAAACTTCACCACATCCTTCTCCGCACACCCACTGATGTCCACAATAGTGTCCATCTCATCCAGCCAGGTGATACAATCAACAGCACCCTTTTCCCCTGTGAATTCCCGGGGTTTACAAGACACGAAGTACTTGTAGGTGCAGCCCTTGGCACCGGATGCATCAGTATATTCTCGATCACGACGAATACTATTCTCAGCGGACGAGTGATTATCGTCATCTTTCTTGGGTTTGGAGAGTGGTTTGGATTGTGACTTTGGTTTGGAGGGTGGTTTTGATACGGTTCTGCTATGAGACTCGGTGTATTGACGATCAAGAGCTGCCTGAACAGCGTTGTCAATCAGAGCCTTTAGCTGTGCGCCTGTCAGATGCACTTGCGCATTGTCGTAGTCATCTTCGTTTGTATGGCTGTTTACTTCGTTGGGATCCGCAATTGTAACTTGAATCTGTTACAGAAGATAACAAAATTTTATTCAGGAGTTTATTATGGAATTGTCTTTTATGACAATTCGTTAACCATGGTAACAGAGACCATATCTGATTAACTTATTACTTACTTAGTTTAGGATTTGAATATATCCTATTTTAGCTATAACAATAATATTGGCGGCACAAAGCCTAATCACGAGGATGTTTTATAATATTAGCCGAGATTTCAGAGAATCAAAGGCATAGAGGTTTGAACCGTAGTTATTTTACCCCTTTCTGACAGGGAGTCATAGACCACCACTGTCTTTTGTCCTTATAAGACAATTATTATCGCCCATAGGCACTACATCACTAATGGATGTTTTATTAAGGTTGGCCCGTAGGCACTACATCTCTAATGGATGTTTAAATAAGATTGACCCGTAGGCACTACATCACTAATGGATGTTTTAATAAGATTGGCCCGTAGGCACTACATCACTAATGGATGTTTAAACAAATGATCATCTCTATTGATAATTTAACCCATGATTTACAAATCATTTAGTAGGGTTTTTGAAATCCTTAGAAGGATTATTGTATAAGAATGACGTGTGCGATTTTAACGAATCACATCTGTCATGATTTGTTAACATGCTTACAGAGGTTAACAGTGAATCTGAATCTTTCAATTAGGTCGTACCATCTTGGCCGGATCTTAAAAGACACCAGGCTAGGTTTCACTCTTAAGATTCTTTATTTAGGCAGATCAATTTAAAAGGAATGGTTTTGATTTATTTCATATATATTAAAAAATAAGACTCATAACATACATTCCATAGTTTCAAATACAATCACATATTGCCCTAAACGGGTCTTTAAATAGTACATACCTACATAGAGGTTTAAAAACAAGAGTCAAGTCCACGCAGGGACTAATATAAGATAAGTGTCCATGCAAGGACTAGAAGGTAAGTCCACGTAGGGACTGAAATATGATAAATGTCCACGCAGGGACTTCTTTTAAAATAAACATTACATTAGAACTTTCATAAGGACTAATGGTCACGTTTCTTCTTCTTGCCCTTTAGTAGGTTTGCTAAGCCCTTGAGGAATCCTCGGTGGCTCTTACGTTCTTCCTCGAAGTCTCTTTCCACACGGCTCAAACGGTGGAGTATTTCTTCTTGTTCAGGAGGAGAGAAACGTGGTTGTGGCGCCTGCTGCGGAACTGGAGGTCTGGGAGGTATTGGATACCCATGAGCTGAGTAGTCCGGTGCTCCCATGTTCCCATGAGCTCCGTCGGGATATCGTGCATTATACCTGGCCGACACCACATATGGGTCGCGCTCATAATTGTAGTTGTAATGTGCTTGTGATGACGGTTCGAACGGGTTGTAAGCCGTTGGACCCGTGTAAGCAGGTATGGGTTGGTCATACCCAAATGGTGGCGAATTTGGTGCAGCTGGTGCGGAGTTCGCCTCCTGTACAGGACTTGAAGGTCCTTCTTCTTGTAGTGGCGGGTAGTGGCTACTACTAGAGTGTCGAGGGGTGCTGAAGTGGAAATCCCCTCCTCCTCGTGTGGACATACGAGCATTTGTCCTCCTACGCCTTGGCGGATCAGGCATTTCTGGTTACGCCGGTGGCGGAGGTGGTGGCGTAACTGCCACGAAATGTGGATCCTCGGAGGGATCTCGCGGATGTCGCGGTTGTTGTGATGTCTGCTGAGGTGGCGTGTAGTACCACTCATGTCGGTCAAACAACGCTTGGAAACTATCTGGCCCCTGATAGGGTGTGCCATGGAAGGATGACCCATCAGAGACTTCTATCGGATGCGTGGGCGTACCACGAGCAGGTTCGGTCGGATCAGTATCCTCGTCCATATGATCTTCGGAGAAATGATCTTGTGGCCCTAACAGAACAAAGCCTGAAGGTTCCTGGATGTAGTCAGCTGGATTAAACTGACCTATGAAGTATGGAGAAGGGTCGTCAAAATTTCGGTGCGATACCGAACGTTGTAGAGGTATGAAGGAGGGTTGCGGGTTGTTGGGATCATTTTCTGAATTTGGCCCGAATGAGTGCCGGTATGATGGCGTTGAGCTATGCGAGGTGGAATGCCTCGCAGGTTCATAAAGGTCTCTTCGCCTTTGCGGTTCTTCACTCCTCGTGGTTGAAGGAGCTCGCGTACCTGAAGGCCCGGCTTCGTGATCGTGATGAGTAACGATCTCTCCTCTGCCTCTTCTTCCCCTTCCTCGTCCTCGGAAGATTACAGGTGGCATTTTCCTGCTTCAAAACTTATTAAAAATCATAATGAAAATAAAGACAAAAAGGAGTATTAATCCGAATTTGTCCTATGTTATTGTCTAGACTCAAGTATGTGCAATTGTGTCACTGAGATTAAACACATTAGGATAGTGGTTAATTCACTCAATGTTGGCTCTGATACCAACCTGTCACACCCCGATTTCCACGTGTATCACCGGTGGGCCCGGTGGGGGATTACCGTGACGTAGTTGGCAACAATATAGTCAAACCACACAATTATATGAATGCACAGCGGAAGCATAAAGATAAATATAATTCAACCTTTTGAATGTAATATCGAATGTATTACAAAAGTCGAATGTATCCACAGGGGATCAAATAATAATAAAGTATTGTTCAGTCAGATACAGCATCAAGCTTGCGAGACTTATCACGATGCTAGGAAGCTATCACCAGCCAATTTACGTGTAGTACCTACACTTAATCTTTTTGGGAAAATACGTCAGTTTACACTGGTAAATACGTTCAACTGACACATTTAAAAATGTTTATTAAAATTGATTTGAATGCACGAGGCACAAACTCTTTTATAACTTGGGAAAATTATTAAAATCTTGTGAACGAATTACATGTCCTTTTACGCGTTCAGTAGCCCGGATCCTGTCCGGGTTAAAGATTAATAGACACACCACATTGCGTAAAACCATGGTGTAAAAACCAACGGCTACGTCTTTTAATAATAATAATGTCGACATAATATACCGGGTGTACGCCTACACCGGGATGTCGAGGTCGTGGCCATTTCGTAAAATGATGCCAAGGATATCCGGGACAACGATCATTAACCCCCCAAAGGATTTTAAGTAACAAGACTGTTTAGATGAGCCGATCACATTATTCAATTAACCACCTAAGCGATGGAAGATATGATGCTCAATCAAGCGGTATTTTATATACCGTAACCCAAGCTCGTATAAGGGAAAATAAGTTAAAAGTATTTACCTTTGCAAGTATATTCCTTAATGGATTACGTCACAGATAGCTTTTACTGGGGCTCCTATTCTGGAACGAAGGTTTTAATTAACCTATTAGAATCCTAACGGGTCTTTATATTAGCCGTAGCCTAGACCGGTCGGTTTCAAAAGATAGATATGGTTTAACCGCGCGAAAAGGCGGAAACCGAGAATGGAGTGTGATTCTGACCCAACAAGTTCAGAGACTTGTTTTATATGGGTTTAAGGTTCACACTCTGGATTTTGGGGTCACAATGATATAATTTGACCCATCTCGGCTAATTTACGAAAACTAGTTTCATAAGCCGAACCGTGCGCGCATTAGGCGAAACGGTTAACCATGAGAGTCCTACGCTTATTTCCTAAGTCAATATGCCTTAAAGAGGTTGTGGTATCAGTAGGATACCTTCCGTGATGCCCGTAACGAGTTTTAGTTAATATATCGCCCCGTAGGGGTTTTTCGGTCATTTTAAAGACTTTTAAAGAGCTTTTCGAGTTCTACAGGAAATCTGAGTTTCCCGAACAGTTTATAGAGTCTAAAATACTTTATTTATTATTTAAAATCAGTAGCAACTGGAATCGGGTCAAAAGACCTTGTAGAACTCAAGTTTCGGCCAAAAAGGGCATATTCGGTATTTACCGAACCGTAGCCATAACCGCAGGTTATGAGCAAGGTAAAAATTATTAAAAATCTTTAAAATTCCAAAAATATTATTTTACAATAGTGGGTAAAAGTTTTGGTGACGAAATCTTGGTTTAAATAGGCGTTATGCTAATTGCGCCGTTTATTACAAAAGTTTACTTTAATTGCGCTATTTAGCATAACTCCCATTCTAGACCTCGGATTGACGTGAAACTTTAAGGACATGCTTATAATTTAGTAAGCAAGGTTATGGTCCATTCACGTGTCCGAAATACTCGTTTTATTTTAAAAAGGGCGTTACGGTCAACTTTTAGGCGATTAACGGAAATGCGTAAAAGACTCGGACAAACAATGAACCGGTCACATAGGGTTATACCATCATGTAACCTGGTCCTAAGAGAGTCCTAAGGCATATCTATACCTCACTAAAACGGGTCAGAACTGAAGTCAAAGCAAAAGTCAAACTTTTGCGACATTCGGCTCCGAACTGGTTCAATATAGCAAATGGTCGATTCAAACGAGCGTAAACAAGTTTATATACTTAATATCATGTTTTATGAGTGTCTAAACAGGTTGCATATCATATACATTACAGATTATGCAAGATTCGCAAAAACGGCTTTTTGTTGACTTTTTAAGTAGGCGTTTGACTCGACATTTGAACTAGTTAGAGTGGTGATCAGAGGGAACCCTTTTAGGGGTTTATTACCCACATAATTACCAACTCATAACTACTTTTGATCCGTCATAAGACTGAGCCATTACGGATTTATTTTGAAGTCAAACCGTAGTTACGACGGTTTGGTTTTTAGCTACATTACTAAGTAAAATTGAACCACAAAGGATCTAAACGACTTACAGAAGCTTAGGCTTGCTTAGAGAACAAAGAAGAACACTTGGGAGCTTTTGAAGTGACCAGAGAAGTGTTTTTGAGTTGTGATGAACTTATGCACACAATGTGCTTATTTATAGTGCAAGAAGGGCTTTAAGATCATCACAACACACTCTACAAGTGACCATGGATGAATGGCAGGTGGCCTAGAGAGTTATGGGTCGAGTAGGGGGCACCCATGACCCTGAGAAACCCGTTACTTCATGTTTTACCGCTTTGGACAGCCAACAGCCAACTTTCTGTCGCTGGGCATCGCTTACGGACCGTATGGCTTCGGCCTTGCGGTCCGTAAGCCAGAGGCGGATCAAAATCAATCATTCCCCTCCTTACGGTCCGTAAGGCATAACCTTTACGGTCCGTAAGGGGTTAAAATGAATATCTTTTTAAATCTTTTGTAATGATTATAAAATCTTGGTAATTAATTACCTGACCTTTCGGGTTTGAAGGGGTAACTTTGCGATTTGGCCCTCGGTTAATTACAATTAAGGACCTCGCGTTATTTACCCGTATTGTTAAGCCCCCGGTTAATTTATTTATTATCCGGAAAGCCTTAAATTATATTATTGACGCTTTTAACCCTTCTCATACGAATTTGATCATAACTTTCTCGTTTTAAAACGGAACTTCGCGGAATTTATACAGTATATTCTGGTGAGCGTATAATACTGTTACAAAGCCTCTGGAACGTTAAAGGGTCACTCAGAGGTATAATTTAAACATGTTGACACGGTTAACCCCTGTAGCTCGTAATCTCTCACTTTCTTCCGCGTTTCGCTTCCGTACGATCCATGATTTATTCGTTTGAAGGTACGAGCATCATTTAGGGTTACTATACAGTATATTTACCCTTTGTTGACATTTATAACCCTCGAATTTACATACTTTCAAGGCTTGTCAAAATTAGTCCTTTATTTAATATCAATGCCACGTGTAATCAAATGACACGTGTTAACACATCATTGGACACAAAAATTCGAGGTGTTACAGTCCGTAACCGATGACCAAAATCCAAAATTTTTGCAAACTTTCAAGTATTGACCATGCAACTTTGTAGTCTCCGAATCTTGGATCCTTTAATCAGTTGAGGGTCCTTTTTGCTCAGACCTTGCATGCTTTGCATGCACTTACATGTTTTGGATCTTGTGGGAGGTTTTGAAAGTGTCGGAAATAACAAAAATTCACAATGGACATGAATTAATTCAAGTTCAATTCTTTTAATCAAGAATCTAAATTTCCTGAATGTTGTAGTAACATTCTAAAGAACCCAATTTCCTTAATAATGGAATTTATTTATTTAGGAATAACCGGCTAAATATATATCAGATGTTTATCATAACGATTCAAGATCTTGGGATTTATAACTTGGGTTGCTCAGAGGTATTTTAATAACATGCCGCCCTTCTTAAATCCTACCATACATCTTTTATTTGATCCGGGTTCCTGACACGTTTGTCTTACATGACACGTGTCTTTATTTTATTGGGTATGATTTTACGTGGTGTTACAGTGGAGGACTTCATCGAGCAATGCTATGCTGTTCCAGGTTTTGTTGTAATTAGTGTCATTTATTATGTCGACTTTCCTGTTTAGTTCTTCGTCTGTTGTTTGTTCTTTGAGTGACCACATGGAGAAGTGTGTTTTAACATTGCTGGTGTCTGACCAGTGGTAGAAGCTGAAGTTTTCCATGTAGATTTTTTGTTGGTTTTCTAATTTGGTACAATTTTTGACAGAAAGTGATTTGTAGGACAATTTGTTGATGTTTTGAATCAAAAGTAATCATCGGTCTTTTATAGAGTTTAAAAACGCATCTACATGGTAAATGAAGAGTTTAATTGTAATTGTGATAATCTGCTTTAGTTCTTTGAACTTCGAAATTTTGTCCCTTGGGTTTCTTGGTATTTAATTTTACAGTTTTCCCATAAAAGTTGGGGTTTGGAAAGGTGTTTGCATTAAAAGATTGCTGTTTTGAAATATACATTAATTAATATGTTTATATTAAATGTACACGTTTTCATAATACCAAATTTCAGTATATAAACTCATAGTCACTTCACCTGTTTTTCATCACGTTTCCTACGAAGATATCATAATTTTAGGAAAGTCGAGTAATATAGTTTATTCAAATGGGATCATTCACAAATACAAAATCAGATGATTTCAAGCAGCGTTTTGTCAGGCAAATCGAGGAACAGGTGTATGAAGATAGGGCTTTTCTTCAAGAGTTGAAGAGATGGTTTGATGGATTGCACGTTGGCCTGTTCACTAGAGAGCAGGTTTCCAGAGATCTTATGCGGATGCCTTCAACCTCTGTTCGTTAGCTTTGTGTTGTCAGTAATATAGAGTGCGGTGATAGAGACGTGGAGTTCATGGCGATGTTGAAGGACATACATCGAGAGGTTCAGCAATCGATGGAGTTGAAGCTAAAGTTTCTTAATTCTTGCTGTTATTGTTAGATTTGAAAATTAATGTTGTTCAGTATTGGAGTTTTAGTTTTAATGTTATGAATAAATGAATAAATTTAAGATTATGTTCATGTTGAATTGTGTTTGAACAAGTTGTGTTTTTTTAGTTATTTAGTGTTTGAGTAAGATTTAGATTATGTTCATGTTGAATTGTGTTTAAACATCTGTTTGGTAAGTCAACAAATGTTTAATAGTATGAAGGGTTGGTTTGATGGTGAACAGATGATAAAAAGATAAAACAAATGTTTAGAATTTGATCAGAAATAACAGTTTTTTGAAGAATTTGTGCTCCTGCAAAATTACAGAGAGTCAATACTTCGAGTTGTAAAAGGTCTGTTGTAGTTAAAGTTTGGCAAAAGAGAACATTTGCTGATGATGAAACAACTGTGTATTCTAACGACTGTTGATACTAACAGTGGTTGGGCTAATGATGAATAAGTATTATTATATAACGTCTGCTTTAAGTATTATTATATAATTTTGTTTATCAATAACAATTTTTTTTGGAAGAATTTACGGTATATTTTGGTGTTATAAAATTTGTGTTGTAGCTAAAGTCTGAGAAAAGAGAGCATCTGTTGATGAATAAATGTCTGAAGATGCAAAGGTCTGCTATGGTTTAACAGATGTTAACGAACAACAGATGATAT
The DNA here is from genome assembly GCF_002127325.2 of Helianthus annuus. NCBI lineage: Eukaryota > Viridiplantae > Streptophyta > Magnoliopsida > Asterales > Asteraceae > Helianthus > Helianthus annuus. The sequence continues at coordinate 171,819,133 of NC_035448.2, read as the reverse complement.
TAAATCTGAAAATGCTTAACAGAGGGTTTGATACCAACAGTGGTTGGGTTAATGATGAATAAGTATTATTATATAACGTTTGCTATAAGTATTATTATATAATTTTTTTATCAACAACAATTTTTTGGAAGGATTTACCGTATATTTTGTGTTATAAAAGGTGTGTTGTAGCTAAAGTTTGATAAAAGAGAGCATCTGCATAAGAATAAATGTCTGAAGATGCAAAGGTCTGCTATGGATCAACAGTGGTTGATAAAAATGATGAATAAGTATTATTATATAACGTCTGCTATAAGTATTATTATATAGTTAACGTCTGTTGTCATAATTTCTGTTTATGCTAATGACTGTTGATTTACTAAACTGCTGACTGTCATCTATTATGCAATAGAGGTTCTGACGTGGGCAGATGTTAGCTAAAAATAAAACAACTGCTGAAAGTTATCATCTGTTCTCATAACTTCTGTTTATCTAACGACTGTTTGACTCACATTGTTCCCAACGACCAACAGAGGTTTCCAAACAACTGTCATCGGTTGGCGCAAGAGAGCTTCTCACGTGGACAGATCTTAGCCATCAAATATTTGTAATTACCGCCACGTCAGCATTCACTTCTTCTCTCTATATAAAAGCTGTTTCATCCCTAAATCGAGGTTCTACCACTGCAGTCTCGAATTCAAAATTCTTAAAAACAGTTTCCAACATATTAAAAATCCTCCAATTTAAATCCTGTTTCATCCCCAAATCACCTTCTTTTCCGATCATGTCTCTGAACATCAAAAACCCTCACAACTACCTCCCCATCTTCGAGAAAACTAGCAAGAATACCAGCTATCACTCAATAATTGACCTTTTAACGTCATTGAAATACAAATCAATTCTTACTGCTGATGATCCGGTTCATAAAGAAACACTTCGACAATTTTGGTTTAATGCTGAAATAGAGGCTGAAGATAATAATCCAGTTGCCATCACATCTAAGGTCAAGGAAAGTGTGGTACGAATTTCTCCCTTTACAATTTCCACTACATTTGAATTGGACGACTTGGCAGGTAAGATCAAGTTTGAAAAATTTGAACTTCATACAGAGTTCATTGAAAGAGGGTATGATGCACAATTAAAGGAAGTTACTATCTACAAACGAAACTTCCCTCCGCCAATGAAATTTTTGTTTCATACTCTTTTAATTTGTCTCTCAACCAAGACCACCGCATTTAATGAGATACCTTTGAACATTCAGTATTTGGTTATGCTATTTTAACAAAATCTGATTACAATTTATCAAAAGCACTATTTTCTGATTTGTTGAATAATGTGAAAAATGTGAAAAAATTGAAAAAAGGTGTTCGTAGTAATGCTTTTTTGTTGTATCCCAGACTTCTAAGCTTCTACCTACGAAAACAAGTGTCACAAACAGATTTTGAACAAGGTGTAGCTTTTCAAATAAATAGTCTTACAAGTAAAACTTTTACTAAACTTATGGATAGAGAGTCAAAAGTTTCAACAACTGTAAAAAAAGGGAGATGAGCCTCTTTTAGATGCGTCTGCATCAGTTGCTCAAACTTCTGTTGGTGAGCGAACTGCTCATGCTGATCATGACACCACAACCGGTGTTGTGAAACACACACCAGGAAAACGCAAAAAGAAAGCTGTTACATCCAAAAAGTCCATTAAAACCAAACAAAATAAAAAGGTTCCTCTGGAAGATGAGATTCCAGAGGTTAATGCAGTGACAACACAAATGTCACTTGAAACCACTTCTGCTACTTCTTCACAGTTATTGGAAAGATCTCAACCCATCCAAACTCCTCATGTATCGTCACAAAAGGATCATGTTGTAAGTACAGGGACACCACAACATGAACTAGAGCTTTCATATGAAAGTATGTTTAAAAGTCCCTCTCCCAGGGCAATCACTCTTTTTACACCACAACCCTCGGCTCAAGTTCCATTAACAATATTACCTCTGTTAGAAGCAATTGAATTTCAGAAAGAAAACAGTTCCTCTAATGCACACATTACTGATAGTAGATCGCAACAAATGACTGCGTCTGAACCAATTAAATCTTCTATTCTACAAATGGTTGAGGATGTTATCTCCGTTGAGTATTACGAAACTCTTGGTGGTAGTTTAAGTGGAGCAGCGACTACAACTGTTGAACCCATTTGTGATCAGTTGGACAGTGGTTACATCATTAAGACTCCTTTGAAGGCAACTACTGATGAGGTTACAACTGTAATATCTGCTTCATTAGGAAGTCCCCAGAACGAAGAAAAAGGCGCATCTGTTTCTGATGATATGGAGACTTCTCCTATTATCAAAATAAAAACAATCACTACAGGTGGCAATTCAGATGATCCTATTAAAGTAGGTGATGAATTTACTTATAAGGATTTGACGGTTAGAGTGTCTAACATTGAAACAGATGTTTCTGAAATGAAAGAATTGATTAAGCAGATGATAGAGCTTTTTAAAAGTCAACCTAGCAGACAGGAAATTGCCAATGAGCTTTGGAATTCTATGCAACCCATCTTTCAAGTTCAGAAGAATTTGGCTGAAAGTAACCGCAATTTCAGTTTGGAATTTATTAGAAATTTGGTTGATGCCAGGTATAAAGACACACAAGCAGACATTATGAACATTAAGGAACATCTGTTGGAACTTACTTGCTCTACTTCTACATCAATCTTTGAGAAAGATGATGATGATGATAATGATCCCAAAAAGGGGAAGAAAGATTCATTGAGAAAGTTGCCACCAGATTCAAAAGCTAATCCTACAGAAATTGTATTGCCTGCTCAACCTAAATCCCAACCTTCTCCAAAAAAACCATTACAAAAGAAGGAGAAAAATACCTTCCACACCATCATCACCCATTTTTTCAATAGATGTTGGGAACACAAAAGTATCAGCAGATGTTTACCAAACAGCTGCTGAGACACCAGTTGTTTCAGCAGAAGTTTCTCAAACATCTGCCATGATCATTTTTACTACACCAACCACAATCCAAGCATCTCCAACGTCACAAAGATTTCCCATACATTCATCTTCACTACCAAAACATTATCCTTCACCAGAAATCATCTCCACACGTAAGAGAAAAACTCATATCGATAGAATCACAAAAATGAACAATGATCGTCTGGTAAAGCCAACTCAATCTAATTGGAAGAAAGCTAAAACAGTGGATTCAGATGAGGTATTGAAGTTTAAAAGAATGAGAGCAGAGCTTGTGGCTGCTGATTATGGTCCAGTTAGATCCATTGCCAGATGGTCTAAACTGAAAATTGTTGAGACCTACAAAAAGCTGGAAGAAGATAGAGCTGAACATTCAAATGTTCTTCAAAAGTCAGTGTATCCTACAACTGCTGCTCTGTCTCCAAAAATCGGTACTCCAAAAAACCTTCTCTCATCATCTGATTTGTCTGAATCAATTGTAAATTTAGTTAGCAGAACACAATCACTAAACTCATCTTCAATAATTCTTTGCCCAAGAAAGCCAACTGATCCAAAAATATTAAAGTGGAAGTCATGTTCAAAAACCCAAGTATTGACTTTGATC